>NC_088422.1:81783999-81936499 GCF_034236695.1 Oncorhynchus nerka
TCTCAAGAACCCACAATCAAACATGTCCTCACGCGAATGAAGACAGACAGGTGGATTGTCAGAAACTGATTAAAAAGGCTGGGAAAAGAGTCTCCCTTGCATTGCGGGTTTTGAAAGAGAGGAGGGGGAGAATGGAGAGGAGATAGAAAGAGGTAGCTGTGTAATAGGAGGAAATGAAAGTGTGTGACTGGTGGATGTGACAGGAAGAGACTGCTCTTAACAAGCAGTCAGAGTCAGTCAGAGTAACAGATCCATCACACCTCCCTCTGAGGGGAGAGATGGAGGGAGAGAAACAGAGGGAGAAAGAGATGGAGAGAGAGGATGGAGAGAAACAGAGGGCGAAAGAGATGGAGGGGAGAGAGAGCAAGGGTGGGAGAGAGAGATGGAAAGAGAAACAGATGGAGGGACAGAGGGGGAGAAATGAAGAGTTGAAAAAGACTGAAGGGAAAGAGGGATTTGAGCGGCACTGACAGAACTGCATTTAATTTGGTCTGCCAGATCCCTTTTCATTTGACTTCCTCTGAAGCAGCTTAGAGAAGAGGAGGAGAGGAGAAGACAGCAGAGGAGGGGAGAAAACAGAGGAGAGGAACAGAGAGAGGAATGCGAGAGGAGAGGTTACCAGTATGTTCCAGATTAACGTTGATGCACCACGTCACACTCTAAGCCGCCCTGTAATTCATGTTCAACAGGGGATACTCACACATTACACACCAGTGGTATACGTGATTAATTGACTCACTCTAATATTTTGGGTAATTTGCCATCCTCTGATGTGAAACTGCCTTCATATTCAGTCTGGATTATCTCTAGGTCCTTTTTGGAGAACATTTTGCTGGTGTTTTGTGATAAGGCTATGGCAAGGTTAGGGTTGGAGTTGTGAGCTAGGAATAGAGTTTGGCCTGTGGTCAAGGATGAGTTCAAGGTTCAATCTTGGTCAGAATTGTGTCACAGTGGCTATTACCAGAAACAGAATTTAATTTAATAAGTCCCAAACCCAATCAGCGTATCAGTCCAGTTTTGTCACTCTTTTCATGTATCTGCTTGGCGAACCCTCACATTGAAGTGCTTCACTTTTTTATTTTTTCAGGACAACCAGAATAAAAAAACAGTTTGATACCAAAAATATAATTTAATAATGTCACTACACAAGTGAGGTCTGCCAAACAAAAACGTGATGAAAAGGCGTTTACGTATAATGTAAGTACAGGAAATTAATATTCAAATAGTCTGTGACAACTGTATTAAATTAGGAATTTATGACATCAACTATGAGTCTATTGCAGCATTATAGACTCTACTCCCTGCATTATAGACACTACTCCCTGCATTATAGACTCTATACCCTGCATTATATACTCTACTTCCTGCATTATAGACTCTATACCCTGCATTATATACTCTACTTCCTGCATTATAGACTCTACTCCCTGCATTATAGACTCTATACCCTGCATTATGTACTCTACTCCCTGCATTATAGACTCTATACCCTGCACTATAGACAGAGTTCCCTGCATTATATACTCTACTCCCTGCATTATAGACACTACTCCCTGCATTATAGACACTACTCCCTGCATTATAGACTCTATACCCTGCATTATATACTCTACTCCCTGCATTATTGACACTACTCCCTGCATTATAGACTCTATACCCTGCATTATATACTCTACTTCCTGCATTATAGACACTACTCCCTACATTATAGACTCTATACCCTGCATTATATACTCTACTCCCTGTATTATAGACTCTATACCCTGCATTATATACTCTACTCCCTGCATTATAGACACTACTCCCTGCATTATAGACTCTATTCCCTACATTATAGACGCTATTCCCTACATTATAGACGCTATTCCCTGCATTAGTCACAATTCCCTGCATTATAGACTCTACTCCCTGCATTATAGACTCTACTCCCTGCATTATAGACACTACTCCTTGTATTATAGAGACTACTCCCTACATTATAGACGCTACTCCCTGCACTATAGACAGAGCTCCCTGCATTATAGACTCTACTCCCCGCACTTTAGACACTATTTGCTGCATTATAGACACTATACCCTGCATTATAGACTCTACTCCCTGCATTATAGACTCTATACCCTTCATTATATACTCTACTCCCTGCATTATAGACTCTACTCCCTGCATTATAGACTCTATACCCTGCATTATATACTCTACTCCCTGCATTATAGACTCTATACCCTGCATTATATACTCTACTCCCTGCATTATATACACTACTCCCTGCATTATAGACTCTATACCCTGCATTATATACTCTACTCCCTGCATTATAGACACTACTCCCTGCATTATAGACTCTACTTCCTGCATTATAGACACTACTCCCTACATTATAGACTCTATACCCTCCATTATATACTCTACTCCCTGTATTATAGACTCTATACCCTACATTATATACTCTATTCCCTGCATTATAGACACTACTCCCTGCATTATAGACTCTATACCCTGCATTATATACTCTACTTCCTGCATTATAGACACTACTCCCGGCATTATAGACTCTACTCCCTGCATTATAGACTCTATACCCTGCATTATATACTCTACGCCCTGCATTATAGACACTACTCCCTGCATTATAGACACTACTCCCTGCATTATAGACTCTATACCCTGCATTATATACTCTACTCCCTGCATTATAGACTCTATACCCTGCATTATATACTCTACTCCCTGCATTATAGACTCTATACCCTACATTATATACTCTACTCCCTGCATTATAGACACTACTCCCTGCATTATAGACACTACTCCCGGCATTATAGACTCTACTCCCTGCATTATAGACTCTACTCCCTATATTATAGACTCTATACCCTGCATTATATACTCTACTCCTGCATTATAGACTCTATACCCTACATTATATACTCTACTTCCGGCATTATAGACACTACTCCCTACATTATAGACTCTATAACCTGCATTATATACTCTACTCCCTGCATTATAGACTCTATACCCTGCATTATATACTCTACTCCCTGCATTATAGAAACTACTCCCTGCATTATAGACTCTATACCCTGCATTATATACTCTACTCTCTGCATTATAGATACTACTCCCGGCATTATAGACTCTATACCCTGCATTATATACTCTACTCCCTGCATTATTGACACTACTCCCTGCATTATAGACTCTATACCCTGCATTATATACTCTACTTCCTGCATTATAGACACTACTCCCTACATTATAGACTCTATACCCTGCATTATATACTACTCCTACCCCTGTATTATAGACTCTATACCCTGCATTATATACTCTACCCCTGCATTATAGACACTACTCCCTGCATTATAGACTCTATACATTATAGATGCTATTCCCTACATTATAGACTCTATTCCTGCATTAGACACAATTCCTGCATTATAGACTCTACTCCCTGCATTATAGACTCTACTCCCTGCATTATAGACACTACTCCTGTATTATAGAGACTACTCCCTACATTATAGACGCTACTCCCTGCATTATAGATTATAGACTCCTGCATTATAGACTCTATTTCCCTACATTATAGACACTATACCCTGCATTATAGACTCTATACCCTGCATTATAGACTCTACTCCCTGCATTATAGACTCTATACCCTTCATTATATACTCTACTCCCTGCATTATAGACTCTACTCCCTGCATTATAGACTCTATACCCTGCATTATATACTCTACTCCCTGCATTATAGACTCTATACCCTGCATTATATACTCTACTCCCTGCATTATAGACTCTATACCCTGCATTATATACTCTACTCCCTGCATTATAGACACTACTCCCTGCATTATAGACTCTACTTCCTGCATTATAGACACTACTCCCTACATTATAGACTCTATACCCTGCATTATATACTCTACTCCCTGCATTATAGACTCTATACCCTGCATTATATACTCTACTCCCTGCATTATAGACACTACTCCCTGCATTATAGACTCTACTTCCTGCATTATAGACACTACTCCCTGCATTATAGACTCTATACCCTGCATTATATACTCTACTCCCTGCATTATAGACTCTATACCCTGCATTATAGACTCTACTCCCTGCATTATAGACACTACTCCCTGCATTATAGACACTATACCCTGCATTATATACTCTACTCCTGCATTATAGAATACTACTCCCTGCATTATAGACTCTATACCCTGCATTATATACTCTACTCCCTGCATTATAGACTCTATACCCTGCATTATATACTCTACTCCCTGCATTATAGACACTACTCCCTGCATTATAGACTCTATACCCTGCATTATATACTCTACTCCCTGCATTATAGACTCTATACCCTGCATTATTGACACTACTCCCTGCATTATAGACTCTATACCCTGCATTATATACTCTACTTCCTGCATTATAGACACTACTCCCTGCATTATAGACTCTACTCTACCCTGCATTATATACACTACTCCCTGCATTATAGACTCTATACCCTGCATTATATACTCTACTCCCTGCATTATAGACACTACTCCCTGCATTATAGACTCTATTCCCTACATTATAGACGCTATTCCCTACATTATAGACACTATTCCCTGCATTATAGACTCTATACCCTGCATTATAGACTCTACTCCCTGCATTATAGACACTACTCCTGCATTATAGGACTACTCCCTGCATTATAGACTATACTCCCTGCACTATAGACAGAGGTCCCTGCATTATAGACTCTATTCCCCGCACTTTAGACACTATTTGCTGCATTATAGACACTATACCCTGCATTATAGACTCTACTCCCTGCATTATAGACACTACTCCCTGCATTATAGACTCTATACCCTGCATTATATACTCTACTTCCTGCATTATAGACACTACTCCCTACATTATAGACTCTATACCCTGCATTATATACTCTACTCCCTGTATTATAGACTCTATACCCTGCATTATATACTCTACTCCCTGCATTATAGACACTACTCCCTGCATTATAGACTCTATTCCCTACATTATAGACACTATTCCCTACATTATAGACGCTATTCCCTGCATTAGACACAATTCCCTGCATTATAGACTCTACTCCCTGCATTATAGACTCTACTCCCTGCATTATAGACACTACTCCTTGTATTATAGAGACTACTTCCTACATTATAGACGCTACTCCCTGCACTATAGACAGAGCTCCCTGCATTATAGACTCTACTCCCTGCATTATAGACACTATTTGCTGCATTATAGACACTATACCCTGCATTATAGACTCTACTCCCTGCATTATAGACTCTATACCCTTGCATTATATACTCTACTACCCTGCATTATAGACACTACTCCCCTGCATTATAGACTCTATACCCTGCATTATATACTCTACTCCCTGCATTATAGACTCTATACCCTGCATTATATACTCTACTCCCTGCATTATATACACTACTCCCTGCATTATAGACTCTATACCCTGCATTATATACTCTACTCCCTGCATTATAGACACTAATCCCTGCATTATAGACTCTACTTCCTGCATTATAGACACTACTCCCTACATTATAGACTCTATACCCTGCATTATATACTCTACTCCCTGTATTATAGACTCTATACCCTGCATTATATACTCTACTCCATGCATTATAGACACTACTCCCTGCATTATAGACTCTATACCCTGCATTATATACTCTACTTCCTGCATTATAGACACTACTCCCGGCATTATAGACTCTACTCCCTGCATTATAGACTCTATACCCTGCATTATATACTCTACGCCCTGCATTATAGACACTATTCCCTGCATTATAGACACTATCCCTGCATTATAGACTCTATACCCTGCATTATAGACTCTACTCCTGCATTATAGACTCTACTACCCTGCATTATATACTCTACTCCCTGCATTATAGACTCTATACACTGCATTATATACTCTACTCCTGCATTATAGACACTACTCCCTGCATTATAGACTCTATACCCTGCATTATATACTCTACTCCCTGCATTATAGACTCTATACCCTGCATTATATACTCTACTCCCTGCATTATAGACTCTATACCCTACATTATATACTCTACTCCCTGCATTATAGACACTACTCCCTGCATTATAGACTCTATACCCTGCATTATATACTCTACTTCCTGCATTATAGACACTACTCCCGGCATTATAGACTCTACTCCCTGCATTATAGACTCTATACCCTGCATTATATACTCTACGCCCTGCATTATAGACACTACTCCCTGCATTATAGACTCTATACCCTGCATTATATACTCTACTCCCTATATTATAGACTCTATACCCTGCATTATATACTCTACTCCCTGCATTATAGACTCTATACCCTGCATTATATACTCTACTTCCTGCATTATAGACACTACTCCCTACATTATAGACTCTATAACCTGCATTATATACTCTACTCCCTGCATTATAGACTCTATACCCTGCATTATATACTCTACTCCCTGCATTATAGACACTACTCCCTGCATTATAGACTCTATACCCTGCATTATATACTCTACTCTCTGCATTATAGATACTACTCCCGGCATTATAGACTCTATACCCTGCATTATATACTCTACTCCCTGCATTATTGACACTACTCCCTGCATTATAGACTCTATACCCTGCATTATATACTCTACTTCCTGCATTATAGACACTACTCCCTACATTATAGACTCTATACCCTGCATTATATACTCTACTCCCTGTATTATAGACTCTATACCCTGCATTATATACTCTACTCCCTGCATTATAGACACTACTCCCTGCATTATAGACTCTTTTCCCTACATTATAGATGCTATTCCCTACATTATAGACGCTATTCCCTGCATTAGACACAATTCCCTGCATTATAGACTCTACTCCCTGCATTATAGACTCTACTCCCTGCATTATAGACACTACTCCTTGTATTATAGAGACTACTCCCTACATTATAGACAGAGCTCCCTGCATTATAGACTCTACTCCCCGCACTTTAGACACTATTTGCTGCATTATAGACACTATACCCTGCATTATAGACTCTACTCCCTGCATTATAGACTCTATACCCTGCATTATATACTCTACTCCCTGCATTATAGACTCTATACCCTGCATTATATACTCTACTCCCTGCATTATATACACTACTCCCTGCATTATAGACTCTATACCCTGCATTATATACTCTACTCCCTACATTATAGACACTACTCCCTGCATTATAGACTCTATACCCTGCATTATATACTCTACTTCCTGCATTATAGACCCTACTCCCTACATTATAGACTCTGTACCCTGCATTATATACTCTACTCCCTGCATTATAGACTCTATACCCTGCATTATATACTCTACTCCCTGCATTATAGACTCTATACCCTACATTATATACTCTACTTCCTGCATTATAGACACTACTCCCTACATTATAGACTCTATACCCTGCATTATATACTCTACTCTCTGCATTATAGACTATACCCTGCATTATATACTCTACTCTCTGCATTATAGATACTACTCCCAGCATTATAGACTCTATACCCTGCATTATATACTCTACTCCCTGCATTATAGACACTGCTCCCTGCATTATAGACTCTACTCCCTGCATTATAGACACTACTCCCTGCATTTTAGACACTACTTCCTGCATTATAGACACTACTCCCTGCATTATAGACACTACTCCCTGCAATATAGACACTACTCCCTGCACCATAGACACTACTCCCTGCACAATAGACACTATTCCCTGCATTATAGACTCTATACCCTGCATTATAGACTCTATACCCTGCATTATAGACTCTATATCCTGCATTATAGACTCTATCCCCTGCATTATAGACTCTGCTCCCTGCATTATAGACACTACTCATTGCACTATAGACACTACTCCTTGTATTATAGACACTACTCCCTGCATTATAGACACTACTTCCTGCACTATAGACACTACTCCCTGCATTATAGACACTACTCCCTGCACTATAGACACTACTCCCTGCACTATAGACACTATTCCCTGCATTATAGACTCTATACCCTGCATTATATTCTCTATACCCTGAATTATAGACTCTATTCCCTGCATTTCAGACACTACTCCCTGCATTATAGACTCTATTCCCTGCATTATAGACTCTATACCCTGCATTATAGATTCTATATCCTGCATTATAGACTCTATCCCCTGCATTATAGACTCTGCTCCCTGCATTATAGACACTACTCATTGCACTATAGACACTACTCCTTGTATTATAGACACTACTCCCTGCATTATAGACACTACTTCCTGCACTATAGACACTACTCCCTGCATTATAGACACTACTCCCTGCACTATATACTCTACTCCCTGCATTATAGACACTACTCCCTGCATTATAGACTCTATACCCTGCATTATATACTCTACTTCCTGCATTATAGACACTACTCCCGGCATTATAGACTCTACTCCCTGCATTATAGACTCTATACCCTGCATTATATACTCTACGCCCTGCATTATAGACACTACTCCCTGCATTATAGACTCTATACCCTGCATTATATACTCTACTCCCTATATTATAGACTCTATACCCTGCATTATATACTCTACTCCCTGCATTATAGACTCTATACCCTACATTATATACTCTACTTCCGGCATTATAGACACTACTCCCTACATTATAGACTCTATACCCTGCATTATATACTCTACTCCCTGCATTATAGACTCTATACCCTGCATTATATACTCTACTCCCTGCATTATAGACACTACTCCCTGCATTATAGACTCTATACCCTGCATTATATACTCTACTCTCTGCATTATAGATACTACTCCCGGCATTATAGACTCTATACCCTGCATTATATACTCTACTTCCTGCATTATAGACACTACTCCCTACATTATAGACTCTATACCCTGCATTATATACTCTACTCCCTGTATTATAGACTCTATACCCTGCATTATATACTCTACTCCCTGCATTATAGACACTACTCCCTGCATTATAGACTCTATTCCCTACATTATAGACACTATTCCCTACATTATAGACGCTATTCCCTGCATTAGACACAATTCCCTGCATTATAGACTCTACTCCCTGCATTATAGACTCTACTCCCTGCATTATAGACACTACTCCTTGTATTATAGAGACTACTTCCTACATTATAGACGCTACTCCCTGCACTATAGACAGAGCTCCCTGCATTATAGACTCTACTCCCCGCACTTTAGACACTATTTGCTGCATTATAGACTCTATACCCTTCATTATATACTCTACTCCCTGCATTATAGACTCTACTCCCTGCATTATAGACTCTATACCCTGCATTATATACTCTACTCCCTGCATTATAGACTCTATACCCTGCATTATATACTCTACTCCCTGCATTATATACACTACTCCCTGCATTATAGACTCTATACCCTGCATTATATACTCTACTCCCTGCATTATAGACACTACTCCCTGCATTATAGACTCTACTTCCTGCATTATAGACACTACTCCCTACATTATAGACTCTATACCCTGCATTATATACTCTACTCCCTGTATTATAGACTCTATACCCTGCATTATATACTCTACTCCCTGCATTATAGACTCTACTCCCTGCATTATAGACTCTACTCCCTGCATTATAGACTCTACGCCCTGCATTATATACTCTACGTCCTGCATTATAGACACTACTCCCTGCATTATAGACACTACTCCCTGCATTATAGACTCTATACCCTGCATTATATACTCTACTCCCTGCATTATAGACTCTATACCCTGCATTATATACTCTACTCCCTGCATTATAGACTCTATACCCTACATTATATACTCTACTTCCTGCATTATAGACACTACTCCCGGCATTATAGACTCTACTCCCTGCATTATAGACTCTATACCCTGCATTATATACTCTACGCCCTGCATTATAGACACTACTCCCTGCATTATAGACTCTATACCCTGCATTATATACTCTATTATTATAGACTCTACTCCCTGCATTATATACTCTACTCCCTGCATTATAGACTCTATACCCTGCATTATATACTCTACTTCCGGCATTATAGACACTACTCCCTACATTATAGACTCTATAACCTGCATTATATACTCTACTCCCTGCATTATAGACTCTATACCCTGCATTATATACTCTACTCCCTGCATTATAGACACTACTCCCTGCATTATAGACTCTATACCCTGCATTATATACTCTACTCTCTGCATTATAGATACTACTCCCGGCATTATAGACTCTATACCCTGCATTATATACTCTACTCCCTGCATTATTGACACTACTCCCTGCATTATAGACTCTATACCCTGCATTATATACTCTACTTCCTGCATTATAGACACTACTCCCTACATTATAGACTCTATACCCTGCATTATATACTCTACTCCCTGTATTATAGACTCTATACCCTGCATTATATACTCTACTCCCTGCATTATAGACACTACTCCCTGCATTATAGACTCTATTCCCTACATTATAGATGCTATTCCCTACATTATAGACGCTATTCCCTGCATTAGACACAATTCCCTGCATTATAGACTCTACTCCCTGCATTATAGACTCTACTCCCTGCATTATAGACACTACTCCTTGTATTATAGAGACTACTCCCTACATTATAGACGCTACTCCCTGCACTATAGACAGAGCTCCCTGCATTATAGACTCTACTCCCGCATTAGACACTATTTGCTGCATTATAAACACTATACCCTGCATTATAGACTCTACCCTGCATTATAGACTCTATACCCTTCATTATATACTCTACTCCCTGCATTATAGCATTATAGACACTACTCCTGCATTATAGACTCTATACCCTGCATTATATACTACTCCCTGCATTATATACACCCTGCATTATATACACTACTCCCTGCATTATAGACTCTATACCCTGCATTATATACTCTACTTCCTGCATTATAGACACTTCCCTGCATTATAGACTCTACTTCCTGCATTATACACTACTCCCTACATTATAGACTCTATACCCTGCATTATATACTCTACTCCCTGTATTATAGACTCTATACCCTGCATTATATACTCTACTCCCTGCATTATAGACACTACTGCCTGCATTATAGACTCTATACCCTGCATTATATACTCTACTTCCTGCATTATAGACACTACTCCCGGCATTATAGACTCTACTCCCTGCATTATAGACTCTATACCCTGCATTATTATAGCCCTGCATTACACTCCCTGCATTATAGACACTACTCCCTGCATTATAGACTCTATACCCTGCATTATATACTCTACTCCCTGCATTATAGACTCTATACCCTGCATTATATACTCTACTCCCTGCATTATAGACTCTATACCCTACATTATATACTCTACTTCCTGCATTATAGACACTACTCCCTACATTATAGACTCTATACCCTGCATTATATACTCTACTCCCTGCATTATAGACTCTATACCCTGCATTATATACTCTACTCTCTGCATTATAGATACTACTCCCAGCATTATATACTCTATACCCTGCATTATATACTCTACTCCCTGCATTATAGACACTGCTCCCTGCATTATAGACTCTACTCCCTGCATTATAGACACTACTCCCTGCATTTTAGACACTACTCCCTGCATTATAGACACTACTCCCTGCATTTTAGACACTACTTCCTGCATTATAGACACTACCCCCTGCATTATAGACACTACTCCCTGCATTATAGACACTACTCCCTGCACCATAGACACTACTCCCTGCACAATAGACACTATTCCCTGCATTATAGACTCTATACCCTGCATTATAGACTCTATACCCTGCATTATAGACTCTATATCCTGCATTATAGACTCTATCCCCTGCATTATAGACTCTGCTCCCTGCATTATAGACACTACTCATTGCACTATAGACACTACTCCTTGTATTATACACACTACTCCCTGCATTATAGACACTACTTCCTGCACTATAGACACTACTCCCTGCATTATAGACACTACTCACTACACTATATACTCTACTCCCTGCATTATAGACACTACTCCCTGCATTATAGACTCTATACCCTGCATTATAGACTCTATACCCTGCATTATATACACTACTTCCTGCATTATAGACACTACTCCCTGCATTATAGACTCACATTATACCCTGCATTATATACTCTACCCTGCATTATAGATACTACTCCCAGCATTATAGACTCTATACCCTGCATTATATACTCTACTCCCTGCATTATAGACACTACTCCCTGCATTATAGACTCTACTCCCTGCATTATAGACACTACTCCCTGCATTTTAGACACTACTTCCTGCATTATAGACACTACTCCCTGCATTATAGACACTACTCCCTGCATTATAGACACTACTCCCTGCACTATAGACACTATTCCCTGCATTATAGACTCTATACCCTGCATTATAGACTCTATACCCTGCATTATAGACTCTATATCCTGCATTATAGACTCTATCCCCTGCATTATAGACTCTGCTCCCTGCATTATAGACACTACTCATTGCACTATAGACACTACTCCTTGTATTATAGACACTACTCCCTGCATTTTATACACTACTTCCTGCATTATAGACACTACTCCCTGCATTATAGACACTACTCCCTGCATTATAGACTACTCCCTGCATTATAGACACTACTCCCTGCATTTTAGACACTACTTCCTGCATTATAGACACTACTCCCTGCATTATAGACTCCCTGCATTATAGACACTACTCCCTGCATTATAGACACTACTCCCTGCACTATAGACACTACTCCCTGCACTATAGACACTATTCCCTGCATTATAGACACTATACCCTGCATTATATACTCTACTCCCTGCATTATAGACACTACTCCCTGTATTATAGACTCTATACCCTGCATTATATACTCTACTCCCTGCATTATAGACTCTATATCCTGCATTATATACTCTACTCCCTGCATTATAGACTCTATACCCTGCATTATATACTCTACTCCCTGCATTATAGACACTACTCCCTGCATTATAGACTCTATACCCTGCATTATATACTTTACTCTCTGCATTATAGATACTACTCCCGGCATTATAGACTCTATACCCTGCATTATAGACACTACTCCCTACATTATATACTCTACTCCCTGCATTATTGACTCTACTCCCTGCATTATAGACTCTATACCCTGCATTATGTACTCTACTCCCTGCATTATAGACTCTATACCCTGCACTATAGACAGAGCTCCCTGCATTATATACTCCCTGCATTATAGACACTACTCCCTGCATTATAGACACTACTCCCTGCATTATAGACACTACTCCCTGCATTATAGACACTACTCCCTGCATTATAGACACTACTCCCTGCACTATAGACACTACTCCCTGCATTATAGACACTATACCCTGCATTATATACTCTACTCCCTGCATTATAGACACTACTCCCTGCATTATATACTCTATACCCTGCATTATATACTCTACTCCCTGCATTATAGACTCTATACCCTGCATTATATACTCTACTTCCTGCATTATAGACACTACTCCCTACATTATAGACTCTATACCCTGCATTATATACTCTACTCCCTGCATTATAGACTCTATACCCTGCATTATATACTCTACTCCCTGCATTATAGACACTACTCCCTGCACTATAGACACAACTCCCTGCATTATAGATGCTACTCCCTGCATTATATACTCTACTCTCTGCATTATAGATACTACTCCCGGCATTATAGACTCTATACCCTGCATTATATACTCTACTCCCTGCATTATTGACACTACTCCCTGCATTATAGACTCTATACCCTGCATTATATACTCTACTTCCTGCATTATAGACACTACTCCCTACATTATAGACTCTATACCCTGCATTATATACTCTACTCCCTGTATTATAGACTCTATACCCTGCATTATATACTCTACTCCCTGCATTATAGACACTACTCCCTGCATTATAGACTCTATTCCCTACATTATAGATGCTATTCCCTACATTATAGACGCTATTCCCTGCATTAGACACAATTCCCTGCATTATAGACTCTACTCCCTGCATTATAGACTCTACTCCCTGCATTATAGACACTACTCCTTGTATTATAGAGACTACTCCCTACATTATAGACGCTACTCCCTGCACTATAGACAGAGCTCCCTGCATTATAGACTCTACTCCCCGCACTTTAGACACTATTTGCTGCATTATAGACACTATACCCTGCATTATAGACTCTACTCCCTGCATTATAGACTCTATACCCTTCATTATATACTCTACTCCCTGCATTATAGACTCTACTCCCTGCATTATAGACTCTATACCCTGCATTATATACTCTACTCCCTGCATTATAGACTCTATACCCTGCATTATATACTCTACTCCCTGCATTATATACACTACTCCCTGCATTATAGACTCTATACCCTGCATTATATACTCTACTCCCTGCATTATAGACACTACTCCCTGCATTATAGACTCTACTTCCTGCATTATAGACACTACTCCCTACATTATAGACTCTATACCCTGCATTATATACTCTACTCCCTGTATTATAGACTCTATACCCTGCATTATATACTCTACTCCCTGCATTATAGACACTACTCCCTGCATTATAGACTCTATACCCTGCATTATATACTCTACTTCCTGCATTATAGACACTACTCCCGGCATTATAGACTCTACTCCCTGCATTATAGACTCTATACCCTGCATTATATACTCTACGCCCTGCATTATAGACACTACTCCCTGCATTATAGACACTACTCCCTGCATTATAGACTCTATACCCTGCATTATATACTCTACTCCCTGCATTATAGACTCTATACCCTGCATTATATACTCTACTCCCTGCATTATAGACTCTATACCCTGCATTATAGACTACTTCCTGCATTATAGACACTACTCCCTGCATTATAGACTCTATACCCTGCATTATATACACTACTCCCTGCATTATAGACTCTATACCCTGCATTATATACTCTACTCCCTGCATTATAGATACTACTCCCTGCATTATAGACTCTACTGCATTATAGACACTACTCCCTGCATTATATACTCTACCCTGCATTATAGACTCTACTACCCTGCATTATAGACTCTATACCCTGCATTATACTCTACTCCCTGCATTATAGACTATACCCTGCTACTGCATTACCCTGCATTATAGACACTACTCCCTGCATTATAGACTCTATCCCTGCATTATAGACACTACTCCCTGCATTATAGACACTACTCCCTGCATTATAGACACTACTCCTGCATTATAGACACTACTCCCCATTATAGACACTATAGCATTATATACTCTACCCTGCATTATAGACACTATAGACTCTATACCCTTATATACCCTGCATTATAGACTCTATACCCTGCATTATATACTCTACTTCCTGCATTATAGACACTACTCCCTGCATTATAGACTCTATACCCTGCATTATATACTCTACTCCCTGCATTATAGACTCTATACCCTGCATTATATACTCTACTCCCTGCATTATAGACTCCCTGCATTATATACTCCCTGCATTATAGATACTACTCCCGGCATTATAGACTCTATACCCTGCATTATATACTCTACTCCCTGCATTATTGACACTACTCCCTGCATTATAGACTCTATACCCTGCATTATATACTCTACTTCCTGCATTATAGACACTACTCCCTACATTATAGACTCTATACCCTGCATTATATACTCTACTCCCTGTATTATAGACTCTATACCCTGCATTATATACTCTACTCCCTGCATTATAGACACTACTCCCTGCATTATAGACTCTATTCCCTACATTATAGATGCTATTCCCTACATTATAGACGCTATTCCCTGCATTAGACACAATTCCCTGCATTATAGACTCTACTCCCTGCATTATAGACTCTACTCCCTGCATTATAGACACTACTCCTTGTATTATAGAGACTACTCCCTACATTATAGACGCTACTCCCTGCACTATAGACAGAGCTCCCTGCATTATAGACTCTACTCCCCGCACTTTAGACACTATTTGCTGCATTATAGACACTATACCCTGCATTATAGACTCTACTCCCTGCATTATAGACTCTATACCCTTCATTATATACTCTACTCCCTGCATTATAGACTCTACTCCCTGCATTATAGACTCTATACCCTGCATTATATACTCTACTCCCTGCATTATAGACTCTATACCCTGCATTATATACTCTACTCCCTGCATTATAGACACTACTCCCTGCATATATATTATATACTCTACCCCTGCATTATAGACACTACTCCTGCATTATAGACTCTACTTCCTGCATTATAGACACTACTCCCTACATTATAGACTATACCCTGCATTATATACTCTACTCCCTGCATTATAGACTCTATACCCTGCATTATATACTCTACTCCCTGCATTATAGACTCTGCATTATAGACTCTATACCCTGCATTATATATACTTCCTGCATTATAGACACTACTCCCGGCATTATAGACACTACTCCCTGCATTATAGACTCTATACCCTACTCTATCCCTGCATTATAGACTCTACTCCTGCATTATAGACACTACCCTGCATTACACTCTATAGACATTATAGACTCTATACCCTGCATTATATACTCTACTCCCTGCATTATAGACTCTATACCCTGCATTATATACTCTACTTCCTGCATTATAGACACTACTCCCTGCATTATAGACTCTATACCCTGCATTATATACTCTACTCCCTGCATTATAGACACTATACCCTGCATTATACTACCCTGCATTATTATAGAGCATTATATACTCTATACCCTGCATTATATACTCTACTCCCTGCATTATAGACACTGCTCCCTGCATTATAGACTCTACTCCCTGCATTATAGACACTACTCCTGCATTATAGACACTACTCCTGCATTATAGACACTACTCCCTGCATTATAGACACTACTCCCTGCATTATAGACACTACCCCTGCATTATAGACACTACTCCCTGCATTATAGACACTACTCCCTGCATTATAGACACTACCCTGCATTATAGACACTATTCCCTGCATTATAGACTCTACTCCCTGCATTATAGACTCTACTCCCTGCATTATAGACTCTATATCCTGCATTATAGACTCTATCCCCTGCATTATAGACTCTGCTCCCTGCATTATAGACACTACTCATTGCACTATAGACACTACTCCTTGTATTATAGACACTACTCCCTGCATTATAGACACTACTTCCTGCACTATAGACACTACTCCCTGCATTATAGACACTATCCTACATTATAGACACTACTCCCTGCATTATAGACACTACTCCCTGCATTATAGACTCTATACCCTGCATTATATATACTCCTGCATTATAGACACTACTCCTGCATTATAGACTCTACTCCCTGCATTATAGACTCTATACCCTGCATTATATACTCTACTCTCTGCATTATAGATACTACTCCCAGCATTATAGACTCTATACCCTGCATTATATACTCTACTCCCTGCATTATAGACACTACTACCCTGCATTATAGACTCTACTCCTGCATTATAGACACTACTCCCTGCATTTTAGACACTACTACCCTGCATTATAGACACTACTCCCTGCATTATAGACACTATACCCTGCATTATAGACACTACTCCCTGCATTATAGACACTATTCCCTGCATTATAGACTCTATACCCTGCATTATAGACTCTATTCCTGCATTATAGACTCTATATCCTGCATTATAGACTCTATCCCTGCATTATAGACTCTACTCCCTGCATTATAGACACTACTCCCTGCATTATAGACACTACTCCTGCATTATAGACACTACTCCCTGCATTATATACACTACTTCCTGCATTATAGACACTACTCCCTGCATTATAGACACTACTCCCTGCATTATAGACTACACATTATAGACACTACTACCCTGCATTATATACACTACTCCCTGCATTATAGACACTACTCCCTGCATTATAGACACTACTCCCTGCATTATAGACACTACTCCCTGCACTATAGACACTACTCCCTGCACTATAGACACTATTCCCTGCATTATAGACACTATACCCTGCATTATATACTCTACTCCCTGCATTATAGACACTACTCCCTGTATTATAGACTCTATACCCTGCATTATATACTCTACTCCCTGCATTATAGACTCTATTCCCTGCATTATAGACACTATTCCCTGCATTATAGACTCTACTCCCTGCATTATAGACACTACTCCCTGCACTATAGACACAACTCCCTGCATTATAGATGCTACTCCCTGCACTATAGACTCTACTCTCTGCATTATAGACTCTATTCCCTGCATTATAGACGCTATTCCCTGCATTTTAGACACTACTCCCTGCATTATAGACTCTACTCCCTGCATTATAGACACTACTCCCTGCATTATAGACGCTATTCCATGCATTTTAGACACTACTTCCTGCATTATAGACACTACTCCCTGCACTATAGACACTACTCCCTGCATTATAGACACTATACCCTGCATTATATACTCTACTCCCTGCATTATAGACACTACTCCCTACATTATAGACTCTATACCCTGCATTATATACTCTACTTCCTGCATTATATACACTACTCCCTACATTATAGACTCTATACCCTGCATTATATACTCTACTCCCTGTATTATAGACTCTATACCCTGCATTATATACTCTACTCCCTGCATTATAGACTCTATACCCTGCATTATATACTCTACTCCCTGCATTATAGACTCTATACCCTACATTATATACTCTACTTCCGGCATTATAGACACTACTCCCTACATTATAGACTCTATACCCTGCATTATATACTCTACTCTCTGCATTATAGATACTACTCCCGGTATTATAGACTCTATACCCTGCATTATATACTCTACTCCCTGCATTATTGACACTACTCCCTGCATTATAGACTCTATACCCTGCATTATATACTCTACTTCCTGCATTATAGACACTACTCCCTACATTATAGACTCTATACCCTGCATTATATACTCTACTCCCTGTATTATAGACTCTATACCCTGCATTATATACTCTACTCCCTGCATTATAGACACTACTCCCTGCATTATAGACTCTATTCCCTACATTATAGACGCTATTCCCTACATTATAGACGCTATTCCCTGCATTAGTCACAATTCCCTGCATTATAGACTCTACTTCCTGCATTATAGACTCTACTCCCTGCATTATAGACGCTACTCCCTGTACTATAGACAGAGCTCCCTGCATTATAGACTCTACTCCCCGCACTTTAGACACTATTTGCTGCATTATAGACACTATACCCTGCATTATAGACTCTATACCCTTCATTATATACTCTACTCCCTGCATTATAGACTCTACTCCCTGCATTATAGACTCTATACCCTGCATTATATACTCTACTCCCTGCATTATAGACTCTATACCCTGCATTATATACTCTACTCCCTGCATTATATACACTACTCCCTGCATTATAGACTCTATACCCTGCATTATATACTCTACTCCCTGCATTATAGACACTACTCCCTGCATTATAGACTCTATACCCTGCATTATATACTCTACTTCCTGCATTATAGACACTACTCCCTACATTATAGACTCTATACCCTGCATTATATACTCTACTCCCTGCATTATATATACCCTGCATTATATACTCTACTACCCTGCATTATAGACTCTATACCCTGCATTATATACTCTACTTCCCATTATAGACACTACTCCCTACATTATAGACTCTATACCCTGCATTATATACTCTACTCCCTGCATTATAGACTCTATACCCTGCATTATATACTCTACTCTCTGCATTATAGATACTACTCCCAGCATTATAGACTCTATACCCTGCATTATATACTCTACTCCCTGCATTATAGACACTGCTCCCTGCATTATAGACTCTACTCCCTGCATTATAGACACTACTCCCTGCATTTTAGACACTACTTCCTGCATTATAGACACTACTCCCTGCATTATAGACACTACTCCCTGCATTATAGACACTACTCCCTGCACCATAGACACTACTCCCTGCACTCCCTGCATTATACACTCTTCCCTGCATTATAGACTCTATACCCTGCATTATAGACTCTATACCCTGCATTATAGACTCTATATCCTGCATTATAGACTATATCCCTGCATTATAGACTCTGCTCCTGCATTATAGACACTACTCCTCATTGCACTATAGACACTACTCCTCCCTGCATTATAGACACTACTCCCTGCATTATAGACACTACTTCCTGCACTATAGACACTACTCCCTGCATTATAGACACTACTCCCTGCACTATAGACACTACTCCCTGCACTATAGACACTATTCCCTGCATTATAGACTCTATACCCTGCATTATATACTCTACTTCCTGCATTATAGACACTACTCCCTACATTATAGACTCTATACCCTGCATTATATACTCTACTCTCTGCATTATAGATACTACTCCCGGTATTATAGACTCTATACCCTGCATTATATACTCTACTCCCTGCATTATTGACACTACTCCCTGCATTATAGACTCTATACCCTGCATTATATACTCTACTTCCTGCATTATAGACACTACTCCCTACATTATAGACTCTATACCCTGTATTATATACTCTACTCCCTGCATTATAGACTCTATACCCTGCATTATATACTCTACTCCCTGCATTATAGACACTACTCCCTGCATTATAGACTCTATTCCCTACATTATAGACGCTATTCCCTACATTATAGACGCTATTCCCTGCATTAGTCACAATTCCCTGCATTATAGACTCTACTCCCTGCATTATAGACTCTACTCCCTGCATTATAGACGATACTCCCTGCACTATAGACAGAGCTCCCTGCATTATAGACTCTACTCCCCGCACTTTAGACTCTATTTGCTGCATTATAGACACTATACCCTGCATTATAGACTCTACTCCCTGCATTATAGACTCTATACCCTTCATTATATACTCTACTCCCTGCATTATAGACTCTACTCCCTGCATTATAGACTCTATACCCTGCATTATATACTCCACTCCCTGCATTATAGACACTACTCCCTGCATTATAGACTCTATACCCTGCATTATATACTCTACTTCCTGCATTATAGACACTACTCCCTACATTATAGACTCTATACCCTGCATTATATACTCTACTCCCTGCATTATAGACTCTATACCCTGCATTATATACTCTACTCCCTGCATTATAGACTCTATACCCTACATTATATACTCTACTTCCTGCATTATAGACACTACTCCCTATATTATATACTCTACTCCCTGCATTATAGACTCTATACCCTGCATTATATACTCTATACCCTGAATTATAGACTCTATTCCCTGCATTTCAGACACTACTCCCTGCATTATAGACTCTATTCCCTGCATTATAGACTCTATACCCTGCATTATAGATTCTATATCCTGCATTATAGACTCTATCCCCTGCATTATAGACTCTGCTCCCTGCATTATAGACACTACTCATTGCACTATAGACACTACTCCTTGTATTATAGACACTACTCCCTGCATTATAGACACTACTTCCTGCACTATAGACACTATTCCCTGCATTATAGACACTACTCCCTGCACTATATACTCTACTCCCTGCATTATAGACACTACTCCCTGCATTATAGACTCTATACCCTGCATTATATACTCTACTTCCTGCATTATAGACACTACTCCCGGCATTATAGACTCTACTCCCTGCATTATAGACTCTATACCCTGCATTATATACTCTACGCCCTGCATTATAGACACTACTCCCTGCATTATAGACTCTATACCCTGCATTATATACTCTACTCCCTATATTATAGACTCTATACCCTGCATTATATACTCTACTCCCTGCATTATAGACTCTATACCCTACATTATATACTCTACTTCAGGCATTATAGACACTACTCCCTACATTATAGACTCTATACCCTGCATTATATACTCTACTCCCTGCATTATAGACTCTATACCCTGCATTATATACTCTACTCCCTGCATTATAGACACTACTCCCTGCATTATAGACTCTATACCCTGCATTATATACTCTACTCTCTGCATTATAGATACTACTCCCGGCATTATAGACTCTATACCCTGCATTATATACTCTACTCCCTGCATTATTGACACTACTCCCTGCATTATAGACTCTATACCCTGCATTATATACTCTACTTCCTGCATTATAGACACTACTCCCTACATTATAGACTCTATACCCTGCATTATATACTCTACTCCCTGTATTATAGACTCTATACCCTGCATTATATACTCTACTCCCTGCATTATAGACACTACTCCCTGCATTATAGACTCTATTCCCTACATTATAGACACTATTCCCTACATTATAGACGCTATTCCCTGCATTAGACACAATTCCCTGCATTATAGACTCTACTCCCTGCATTATAGACTCTACTCCCTGCATTATAGACACTACTCCTTGTATTATAGAGACTACTTCCTACATTATAGACGCTACTCCCTGCACTATAGACAGAGCTCCCTGCATTATAGACTCTACTCCCTGCATTATAGACTCTATACCCTTCATTATATACTCTACTCCCTGCATTATAGACTCTACTCCCTGCATTATAGACTCTATACCCTGCATTATATACTCTACTCCCTGCATTATAGACTCTATACCCTGCATTATATACTCTACTCCCTGCATTATATACACTACTCCCTGCATTATAGACTCTATACCCTGCATTATATACTCTACTCCCTGCATTATAGACACTACTCCCTGCATTATAGACTCTACTTCCTGCATTATAGACACTACTCCCTACATTATAGACTCTATACCCTGCATTATATACTCTACTCCCTGTATTATAGACTCTATACCCTGCATTATATACTCTACTCCCTGCATTATAGACACTACTCCCTGCATTATAGACTCTATACCCTGCATTATATACTCTACTTCCTGCATTATAGACACTACTCCCTGCATTATAGACTCTACTCCCTGCATTATAGACTCTATACCCTGCATTATATACTCTACGCCCTGCATTATAGACACTACTCCCTGCATTATAGACACTACTCCCTGCATTATAGACTCTATACCCTGCATTATATACTCTACTCCCTGCATTATAGACTCTATACCCTGCATTATATACTCTACTCCCTGCATTATAGACTCTATACCCTACATTATATACTCTACTCCCTGCATTATAGACACTACTCCCTGCATTATAGACTCTATACCCTGCATTATATACTCTACTTCCTGCATTATAGACACTACTCCCGGCATTATAGACTCTACTCCCTGCATTATAGACTCTATACCCTGCATTATATACTCTACGCCCTGCATTATAGACACTACTCCCTGCATTATAGACTCTATACCCTGCATTATATACTCTACTACCTATATTATAGACTCTATACCCTGCATTATATACTCTACTCCCTGCATTATAGACTCTATACCCTACATTATATACTCTACTTCCTGCATTATAGACACTACTCCCTACATTATAGACTCTATACCCTGCATTATATACTCTACTCCCTGCATTATAGACTCTATACCCTGCATTATATACTCTACTCCCTGCATTATAGACACTACTCCCGGCATTATAGACTCTATACCCTGCATTATATACTCTACTCCCTGCATTATTGACACTACTCCCTGCATTATATACTCTACTCCCTGCATTATAGACTCTATTCCCTACATTATAGATGCTATTCCCTACATTATAGACGCTATTCCCTGCATTAGACACAATTCCCTGCATTATAGACTCTACTACCCTGCATTATAGACTCTACTCCTGCATTATAGACACTACTCCTTGTATTATAGAGACTACTCCCTACATTATAGACGCTACTCCCTGCACTATAGACAGAGCTCCCTGCATTATATACTCTACTCCCTGCATTATAGACTCTATACCCTGCATTATATACTCTACTCCCTGCATTATATACACTACTCCCTGCATTATAGACTCTATACCCTGCATTATATACTCTACTCCCTGCATTATAGACACTACTCCCTGCATTATAGACTCTACTTCCTGCATTATAGACACTACTCCCTACATTATAGACTCTATACCCTGCATTATATACTCTACTCCCTGCATTATAGACTCTATACCCTGCATTATATACTCTACTCCCTGCATTATAGACACTACTCCCTGCATTATAGACTCTATACCCTGCATTATATACTCTACTTCCTGCATTATAGACACTACTCCCGGCATTATAGACTCTACTCCCTGCATTATAGACTCTATACCCTGCATTATAGACACTACTCCCTGCATTATAGACTCTATACCCTGCATTATAGACACTACTCCCTGCACTATAGACACTACTCCCTGCACTATAGACACTACTCCCTGCACTATAGACACTATTCCCTGCATTATAGACTCTATACCCTGCATTATAGACTCTATATCCTGCATTATATACTCTATATCCTGCATTATAGACTCTATCCCCTGCATTATAGACTCTGCTCCCTGCATTATAGACACTACTCATTGCACTATAGACACTACTCCTTGTATTATAGACACTACTCCCTGCATTATAGACACTACTTCCTGCACTATAGACACTACTCCCTGCATTATAGACACTACTCCCTGCACTATAGACACTACTCCCTGCACTATAGACACTATTCCCTGCATTATAGACTCTATACCCTGCATTATAGACTCTATACCCTGCATTATAGACTCTATTCCCTGCATTTCAGACAATACTCCCTGCATTATAGACTCTACTCCCTGCATTATAGACACTACTCCCTGCATTTTAGACACTACTCCCTGCATTTTAGACACTACTTCCTGCATTATAGACACTACTCCCTGCATTATAGACACTACTCCCTGCATTTTAGACACTACTTCCTGCATTATAGACACTATTCCCTGCATTATAGACACTACTCCCTGCACTATAGACACTACTCCTTGTATTATAGACACTACTCCCTGCATTATAGACACTACTTCCTGCACTATAGACACTAATCCCTGCATTATAGACACTACTCCCTGCACTATATACTCTACTCCCTGCATTATAGACTCTATACCCTGCATTATATACTCTACTTCCTGCATTATAGACACTACTCCCGGCATTATAGACTCTACTCCCTGCATTATAGACTCTACTCCCTGCATTATAGACTCTATACCCTGCATTATATACTCTACGCCCTGCATTATAGACACTACTCCCTGCATTATAGACTCTATACCCTGCATTATATACTCTACTCCCTGCATTATAGACACTACTCCCTGCATTATAGACTCTACTCCCTGCATTATAGACACTACTCCCTGCATTTTAGACACTACTTCCTGCATTATAGACACTATTCCCTGCATTATAGACACTACTCCCTGCACTATAGACACTACTCCCTGCACTATAGACACTATTCCCTGCATTATAGACACTACTCCCTGCACCATAGACACTACTCCCTGCACAATAGACACTATTCCCTGCATTATAGACTCTATACCCTGCATTATAGACTCTATACCCTGCATTATAGACTCTATATCCTGCATTATAGACTCTATCCCCTGCATTATAGACTCTGCTCCCTGCATTATAGACACTACTCATTGCACTATAGACACTACTCCTTGTATTATAGACACTACTCCCTGCATTATAGACACTACTTCCTGCACTATAGACACTACTCCCTGCACTATAGACACTACTCCCTGCATTATATACTCTATACCCTGCATTATATACTCTACTCTCTGCATTATAGATACTACTCCCAGCATTATAGACTCTATACCCTGCATTATATACTCTACTCCCTGCATTATAGACACTACTCCCTGCATTATAGACTCTACTCCCTGCATTATAGACACTACTCCCTGCATTTTAGACACTACTTCCTGCATTATAGACACTATTCCCTGCATTATAGACACTACTCCCTGCATTTTAGACACTACTTCCTGCATTATAGACACTATTCCCTGCATTATAGACACTACTCCCTGCACTATAGACACTACTCCCTGCACTATAGACACTATTCCCTGCATTATAGATACTACTCCCTGCACTATAGACACTACTCCCTGCATTATAGACACTACTCCCTGCATTATAGACTCTACTCCCTGCACTATAGACACTACTCCCTGCACTATAGACACTATTCCCTGCATTATAGATACTACTCCCAGCATTATAGACTCTATACCCTGCATTATATACTCTACTCCCATGCATTATAGACACTACTCCCTGCACTATAGACACTACTCCCTGCACTATAGACACTACTCCCTGCACTATAGACACTATTCCCTGCATTATAGACTCTATACCCTGCATTATAGACTCTATATCCTGCATTATAGACTCTATCCCCTGCATTATAGACTCTGCTCCCTGCATTATAGACACTACTCATTGCACTATAGACACTACTCCTTGTATTATAGACACTACTCCCTGCACTATAGACACTACTCCCTGCATTATAGACACTACTCCCTGCATTATAGACACTACTCCCTGCATTATAGACACTACTCCCTGCACTATAGACACTACTCCCTGCATTATAGACACTACTCCCGGCATTATAGACTCTACTCCCTGCATTATAGACTCTATACCCTGCATTATATACTCTACGCCCTGCATTATAGACACTACTCCCTGCATTATAGACTCTATACCCTGCATTATATACTCTACTCCCTGCATTATAGACACTACTCCCTGCATTATAGACTCTACTCCCTGCACTATAGACACTACTCCCTGCACTATAGACACTATTCCCTGCATTATAGATACTACTCCCTGCACTATAGACACTACTCCCTGCATTATAGACACTACTCCCTGCATTATAGACTCTACTCCCTGCATTATAGACACTACTCCCTGCATTTTAGACACTACTCCCTGCACTATAGACACTACTCCCTGCACTATAGACACTATTCCCTGCATTATAGACTCTATACCCTGCATTATAGACTCTATACCCTGCATTATAGACTCTGCTCCCTGCATTATAGACACTACTCATTGCACTATAGACACTACTCCTTGTATTATAGACACTACTTCCTGCACTATAGACACTACTCCCTGCATTATAGACACTACTCCCTGCACTATAGACACTACTCCCTGCACTATAGACACTATTCCTGCATTATAGACTCTATACCCTGCATTATAGGCTCTATACCCTGCATTATAGACTCTATTCCCTGCATTTCAGACACTACTCCCTGCATTATAGACTCTACTCCCTGCATTATAGACACTACTCCCTGCATTTTAGACACTACTCCCTGCATTTTAGACACTACTTCCTGCATTATAGACACTACTCCCTGCATTATAGACACTACTCCCTGCATTATAGACACTACTCCCTGCACTATACACACTACTCCCTGCAGTATAGACACTATTCCCTGCATTATAGACTCTATACCCTGCATTATAGACTCTATACCCTGCATTATAGACTCTATATCCTGCATTATAAACTCTATCCCCTGCATTATAGACTCTGCTCCCTGCATTTCAGACACTACTCCCTGCATTATAGACTTTACTCCCTGCATTATAGACACTACTCCCTGCATTTTAGACACTACTTCCTGCATTATAGACTCTATACCCTGCATTATATACTCTACGCCCTGCATTATAGACTCTACTCCCTGCATTTTAGACACTACTTCCTGCATTATAGACACTACTCCCTGCATTATAGACACTACTACCTGCATTATAGACACTACTCCCTGCACTATACACACTACTCCCTGCACTATAGACACTATTCCCTGCATTATAGACTCTATTACCTGCATTATAGACTCTATACCCTGCATTATAGACTCTGCTCCCTGCATTATAGACACTACTCATTGCACTATAGACACTACTCCTTGTATTATACACACTACTCCCTGCATTATAGACACTATACCCTGCATTATAGACTCTATACCCTGCATTATATACTCTACTTCCTGCATTATAGACACTACTCCCGGCATTATAGACTCTACTCCCTGCATTATAGACTCTATACCCTGCATTATATACTCTACTCTCTGCATTATAGATACTACTCCCAGCATTATAGACTCTATACCCTGCATTATATACTCTACTCCCTGCATTATAGACACTACTCCCTGCATTATAGACTCTACTCCCTGCATTTTAGACACTACTTCCTGCATTATAGACACTACTCCCTGCATTATAGACACTACTCGCTGCATTATAGACACTACTCCCTGCACTATAGACACTACTCCCTGCACTATAGACACTATTCCCTGCATTATAGACTCTATACCCTGCATTATAGACTCTATACCCTGCATTATAGACTCTATATCCTGCATTATAGACTCTATCCCCTGCATTATAGACTCTGCTCCCTGCATTATAGACACTACTCATTGCACTATAGACACTACTCCTTGTATTATAGACACTACTCCCTGCATTTTATACACTACTTCCTGCATTATAGACACTACTCCCTGCATTATAGACACTACTCCCTGCATTATAGACTACTCCCTGCATTATAGACACTACTCCCTGCATTTTAGACACTACTTCCTGCATTATAGACACTACTCCCTGCATTATAGACACTACTCCCTGCATTATAGACACTACTCCCTGCACTATAGACACTACTCATTGCACTATAGACACTACTCCTTGTATTATACACACTACTCCCTGCATTATAGACACTATACCCTGCATTATAGACTCTATACCCTGCATTATATACTCTACTTCCTGCATTATAGACACTACTCCCGGCATTATAGACTCTACTCCCTGCATTATAGACTCTATACCCTGCATTATATACACTACTCCCTGCATTATAGACACTACTCCCAGCATTATAGACTCTATACCCTGCATTATATACTCTACTCCTGCATTATAGACACTACTCCCTGCATTATAGACTCTATCCCTGCATTTTAGACACTACTTCCTGCATTATAGACACTACTCCCTGCATTATAGACACTACTCCCTGCATTATAGACACTACTCCCTGCACTATAGACACTACTCCCTGCACTATAGACACTATTCCTGCATTATAGACTCTATACCCTGCATTATAGACTCTATACCCTGCATTATAGACTCTATCCTGCATTATAGACTCTATCCCCTGCATTATAGACTCTGCTCCTGCATTATAGACACTACTCATTGCACTATAGACACTACTCCTTGTATTATAGACACTACTCCCTGCATTATAGACACTACTTCCTGCATTATAGACACTACTACCCTGCATTATAGACACTACTCCCTGCATTATAGACTACTCCCTGCATTATAGACACTACTCCCTGCATTTTAGACACTACTTCCTGCATTATAGACACTACTCCTGCATTATAGACACTACTCCCTGCATTATAGACACTACTCCCTGCATTATAGACACTACTCCCTGCATTATAGACACTATTCCCTGCATTATAGACTCTATACCCTGCATTATAGACTCTATATCCTGCATTATAGACTCTATCCCCTGCATTATAGACACTACTCCCATTATAGACACTACTCCTTGTATTATAGACACTACTCCTGCATTATAGACACTACTTCCTGCACTATAGACACTACTCCCTGCATTATAGACACTACTCCCTGCATTATAGACACTACTCCCTGCACTATAGACACTACCCTGCATTATAGACTCTATACCCTGCATTATAGACTCTATACCCAGCATTATAGACTCTATTCCCTGTATTTCAGACACTACTCCTGCATTATAGACACTACTCCCTGCATTTTAGACACTACTTCCTGCATTATAGACACTACTCCCTGCATTATAGACACTACTCCCTGCATTATAGACACTACTCCCTGCACTATAGACACTACTCCTGCTTATAGACACTATTCCCTGCATTATAGATTTTCCTACCCTGCCATCGATAGACACTACTCCCTGCATTATAGACACTACTCCCTGCATTATAGACTCTACTCCCTGCACTATAGACACTACTCCCTGCACTATAGACACTATTCCCTGCACTATAGACACTATTCCCTGCATTATAGACTCTATACCCTGCATTATAGACTCTATATCCTGCATTATAGACTCTATCCCCTGCATTATAGACACTACTCCCTGCATTATAGACACTACTCCCTGCACTATAGACACTACTCCCTGCACTATAGACACTATTCCCTGCATTATAGATACTACTCCCAGCATTATAGACTCTATACCCTGCATTATATACTCTACTCCCATGCATTATAGACACTACTCCCTGCACTATAGACACTACTCCCTGCACTATAGACACTACTCCCTGCACTATAGACACTATTCCCTGCATTATAGACTCTATACCCTGCATTATAGACTCTATATCCTGCATTATAGACTCTATCCCTGCATTATAGACTCTACTCCTGCATTATAGACACTACTCATTGCACTATAGACACTACTCCTGCATTATAGACACTACCCTGCACTATAGACACTACTCCTGCATTATAGACACTACTTCTGCATTATAGACACTATACTCCCTGCATTATAGACACTACTCCCTGCATTATAGACACTACCCTGCATTATATACTCTACTCCCTGCATTATAGACTCTATACCCTGCATTATATACTCTATACCCCTGCATTATAGACACTACTCCTGCATTATAGACCTATACCCTGCATTATATACTCTACTCCCTGCATTATAGACACTACTCCCTGCATTATAGACTCTACTCCTGCACATTATAGACACTACTCTGCATTATAGACACTATACCCTGCATTATAGACACTACTCCCTGCACCATAGACACTACTCCTGCACTATAGACATTATAGACTCTATACATCCTGCATTATATACTCTACTCCCTGCATTATAGATACTACTCCCAGCATTATAGACTCTATACCCTGCATTATATACTCTACTCCCTGCATTATAGACACTACTCCTGCATTATAGACTCTACTCCTGCATTATAGACACTGACTCCCTGCATTTTAGACACTACTTCCTGCATTATAGACACTATTCCCTGCATTATAGACACTACTCCTGCACTATAGACACTACTCCCTGCACTATAGACACTATTCCCTGCATTATAGATACTACTCCCTGCACTATAGACACTACTCCCTGCATTATAGACACTACTCCCTGCACTATAGACACTATTCCCTGCATTATAGATACTACTCCCTGCACTATAGACACTACTCCCTGCACTATAGACACTATTCCCTGCATTATAGATACTACTCCCAGCATTATAGACTCTATACCCTGCATTATATACTCTACTCCCATGCATTATAGACACTACTCCCTGCACTATAGACACTACTCCCTGCACTATAGACACTACTCCCTGCACTATAGACACTATTCCCTGCATTATAGACTCTATACCCTGCATTATAGACTCTATATCCTGCATTATAGACTCTATCCCCTGCATTATAGACTCTGCTCCCTGCATTATAGACACTACTCCCTGCACTATAGACACTACTCCCTGCATTATAGACACTACTCCCGGCATTATAGACTCTACTCCCTGCATTATAGACTCTATACCCTGCATTATATACTCTACGCCCTGCATTATAGACACTACTCCCTGCATTATAGACTCTATACCCTGCATTATATACTCTACTCCCTGCATTATAGACACTACTCCCTGCATTATAGACTCTACTCCCTGCATTATAGACACTACTCCCTGCATTTTAGACACTACTTCCTGCATTATAGACACTATTCCCTGCATTATAGACACTACTCCCTGCACTATAGACACTACTCCCTGCACTATAGACACTATTCCCTGCATTATAGATACTACTCCCTGCACTATAGACACTACTCCCTGCATTATAGACACTACTCCCTGCATTATAGACTCTACTCCCTGCATTATAGACACTATTCCCTGCATTATAGACACTACTCCCTGCACTATAGACACTACTCCCTGCACTATAGACACTATTCCCTGCATTATAGATACTACTCCCTGCACTATAGACACTACTCCCTGCATTATAGACACTACTCCCTGCATTATAGACTCTACTCCCTGCATTATAGACACTACTCCCTGCATTTTAGACACTACTCCCTGCACTATAGACACTACTCCCTGCACTATAGACACTATTCCCTGCATTATAGACTCTATACCCTGCATTATAGACTCTATACCCTGCATTATAGACTCTATATCCTGAATTATAGACTCTATCCCCTGCATTATAGACTCTGCTCCCTGCATTATAGACACTACTCATTGCACTATAGACACTACTCCTTGTATTATAGACACTACTTCCTGCACTATAGACACTACTCCCTGCATTATAGACACTACTCCCTGCACTATAGACACTACTCCCTGCACTATAGACACTATTCCCTGCATTATAGACTCTATACCCTGCATTATAGGCTCTATACCCTGCATTATAGACTCTATTCCCTGCATTTCAGACACTACTCCCTGCATTATAGACTCTACTCCCTGCATTATAGACACTACTCCCTGCATTTTAGACACTACTCCCTGCATTTTAGACACTACTTCCTGCATTATAGACACTACTCCCTGCATTATAGACACTACTCCCTGCATTATAGACACTACTCCCTGCACTATACACACTACTCCCTGCAGTATAGACACTATTCCCTGCATTATAGACTCTATACCCTGCATTATAGACTCTATACCCTGCATTATAGACTCTATATCCTGCATTATAAACTCTATCCCCTGCATTATAGACTCTGCTCCCTGCATTTCAGACACTACTCCCTGCATTATAGACTTTACTCCCTGCATTATAGACACTACTCCCTGCATTTTAGACACTACTTCCTGCATTATAGACTCTATACCCTGCATTATATACTCTACGCCCTGCATTATAGACTCTACTCCCTGCATTTTAGACACTACTTCCTGCATTATAGACACTACTCCCTGCATTATAGACACTACTACCTGCATTATAGACACTAATCCCTGCACTATACACACTACTCCCTGCACTATAGACACTATTCCCTGCATTATAGACTCTATTACCTGCATTATAGACTCTATACCCTGCATTATAGACTCTGCTCCTGCATTATAGACACTACTCATTATAGCATTATAGACACTACTCCTGCATTATAGACACTATACCCTGCATTATAGACTCTATACCCTGCATTATAGACACTACTCCTGCATTATAGACACTACTGCATTATAGACTCTACTCCTGCATTATAGACACTATCCCTGCATTATATACTCTACTCCTGCATTATAGACTACTATACCCTGCATTATAGACTCTATACCCTGCATTATATACTCTACTCCTGCATTATAGACACTACTCCCTGCATTATAGACTCTACTCCCTGCATTTTAGACACTACTTCCTGCATTATAGACACTACTCCCTGCATTATAGACACTACTCCTGCATTATAGACACTACTCCCTGCACTTAGACACTACTCCCTGCACTATAGACACTACTCCCTGCATTATAGACACTATTCCCTGCATTATAGACTCTATACCCTGCATTATAGACTCTATATCCTGCATTATAGACTCTATCCCCTGCATTATAGACTCATTATAGACTCCCTGCATTATAGACACTACTCATTGCACTATAGACACTACTCCTTGTATTATAGACACTACTCCCTGCATTTTATACACTACTTCCTGCATTATAGACACTACTCCCTGCATTATAGACACTACTCCCTGCATTATAGACTACTCCCTGCATTATAGACACTACTCCCTGCATTTTAGACACTACTTCCTGCATTATAGACACTACTCCCTGCATTATAGACACTACTCCCTGCATTATAGACACTACTCCCTGCACTATAGACACTACTCCCTGCACTATAGACACTATTCCCTGCATTATAGACTCTATACCCTGCATTATAGACTCTATATCCTGCATTATAGACTCTATCCCCTGCATTATAGACACTACTCATTGCACTATAGACACTACTCCTTGTATTATAGACACTACTCCCTGCATTATAGACACTACTTCCTGCACTATAGACACTACTCCCTGCATTATAGACACTACTCCCTGCACTATAGACACTACTCCCTGCACTATAGACACTATTCCCTGCATTATAGACTCTATACCCTGCATTATAAACTCTATACCCAGCATTATAGACTCTATTCCCTGTATTTCAGACACTACTCCCTGCATTATAGACACTACTCCCTGCATTTTAGACACTACTTCCTGCACTATAGACACTACTCCCTGCATTATAGACACTACTCCCTGCACTATAGACACTACTCCCTGCACTATAGACACTATTCCCTGCATTATAGACTCTATACCCTGCATTATAGACTCTATACCCTGCATTATAGACTCTATATCCTGCATTATAGACTCTACTCCCTGCATTATGACACTACTCCCTGCACTTTAGACTCTACTCGCTGTATTATAGACGTTATTCCCTACATTATAGACGCTATTCCCTACATTGTAGACGTTATTCCCTGCATTATAGACACTATTCCCTACATTATAGACTCTCTTCCATGCATTATAGACTCTACTCCCTGCATTATAGACACTACTACCTGCATTATGACTCTATATCTTGCATTATATACTCTACTCCCTGCATTATAGACACTATTTGCTGCATTATAGACACTACTCCTTGTATTATAGAGACTACTCCCTGCATTATAGACGCTACTCCCTGCATTATAGACTCTGCTCCCTGCATTATAGACTCTCTTCCCTGCATTAGACACTGTTCCCTGCGTTTTAGATGCTATTCCGTGCATTATAGACTCTATTCCCTGCATTATAGACACTATTCCCTGCGTTAGACACTATTCCCTGCATTATAGACTCTATTCCCTGTATTATAGACTCTATTCCCTGCATTATAGACTCTATACCCAGCATTATAGACTCATCAGCTATTCCCTACATTATAGACGCTATTCCCTACATTATAGACGTTATTCCCTACATTATAGACTCTCTTCCATGCATTATAGACTCTACTCCCTGCATTATAGACACTACTACCTGCATTATGACTCTATATCCTGCATTATATACTCTACTCCCTGCATTATAGACACTATTTGCTGCATTATAGACACTACTCCTTGTATTATAGAGACTACTCCCTGCATTATAGACGCTACTCCCTGCATTATAGACTCTGCTCCCTGCATTATAGACTCTCTTCCCTGCATTAGACACTGTTCCCTGCGTTTTAGATGCTATTCCGTGCATTATAGACTCTATTCCCTGCATTATAGACACTATTCCCTGGGTTTTAGATGCTATTCCCTGCATTATAGACACTATTCCCTGCGTTAGACACTATTCCCTGCATTATAGACTCTATTCCTGTCACGAATCCCGTTTCCTGAGTCTGTTTTTTGCCTGTGTTCTGTCCTGGAGTGTTTTTCCGGCGTCCTGTAACGCACCCTGTCTGGTTGCCGGGCAATGTAGCCAGTTGGGAGTTCTGATGACGCGCACCTGTATCCCATCAGCTATCTGCACACCTGGTCCTGATCATCATCTCTCCTCTTCATGAGCCCGGACCTGACATCCATTCCCTGCCGGATCGTTAGCCATGAACATTACTCACCCGGATCATTTACCCCATTCCCGCCTGGTCGTCGGAGGATTCCGCTACCCCATTGGATCCACCTATTTACTCCCATCAACTCACCACCGCTGCCCGCTACGCCACCTGGATATATCTACCCATTCACTTGTAAATAAATACTCACCTTCTTACTCTCCTTGTCCTGGTCTGCTTCTGGGTTCGATTTTGAAAGAACGTGACAATTCCCTGCATTATAGACTCTATACCCTGCATTATAGACTCTATATCCTGCATTATAGACTCTATCCCCTGCATTATAGACTCTGCTCCCTGCATTATAGACACTACTCATTGCACTATAGACACTACTCCTTGTATTATAGACACTACTCCCTGCATTATAGACACTACTTCCTGCACTATAGACACTACTCCCTGCATTATAGACACTACTCCCTGCACTATAGACACTACTCCCTGCACTATAGACACTATTCCCTGCATTATAGACTCTATACCCTGCATTATAGACTCTATACCCTGCATTATAGACTCTATATCCTGCATTATAGACTCTACTCCCTGCATTATGACACTACTCCCTGCACTTTAGACTCTACTCGCTGTATTATAGACGTTATTCCCTACATTATAGACGTTATTCCCTGCATTATAGACACTATTCCCTACATTATAGACTATCTTCCATGCATTATAGACTCTACTCCCTGCATTATAGACACTACTACCTGCATTATGACTATATATCCTGCATTATATACTCTACTCCCTGCAATATATACACTATTTGCTGCATTATAGACACTACTCCTTGTATTATAGAGACTACTCCCTGCATTATATACTCTACTCCCTGCATTATAGACGCTACTCCCTGCATTATAGACTCTTCCCTGCATTAGACACTATTCCCTGGGTTTTAGATGCTATTCCCTGCATTATAGACAATATTCCCTGCATTATAGACTCTATTCCCTGCATTATAGACACTATTCCCTGCATTATAGACTATATTCCTTGGGCAGAAATGAATGAAAAGGACTGTTATATCCACAAAACGTCACCCATTGTCTTATACCCATGTCTGCTATTTGTCTGTAAGTGTTTCATGTCTGTCTGGGAGTTTTTAGAAAGTATCAGGAATTTTTCACAATGCAATACTTATTCATGGTCTTCTATGTAGAAAAACCCTGTTCTAACGAGTGTGGCTTGTGATCGTCGTAGAGCAAAAGAGACAGCATGTCTTCGTGAGAGTATGCTTTGATGCCATGATGGGGTCATAATAGTCTGTAGCTCAAACTGTTCGGACTTTAGAGACGTTTTTGTGATAACAACTGGTTTCTGAATGTTGTCTCAACGACGCAAGAGGCTGCTATAGGCGTATCCAGGACAAATAGACGCATCAAATGACATGTCCAGGAAGTCTGTACCTCGAACAGGCGAGTCAGGAAGTGTTCAGAACAGCTCAAACTCTGCCTGCGCCAAATTAGGCCTGATAAGTCTGAGATATGGAACCATGTCATTTTAATACATAATTTCCTGTTTACTTCCTATCTTTCAGACGCAACTCTTACTGGCAGCGGTAGAGGAAGAGGGACAACCGGAGGAGGGCAGGAGAGAGATGGCAGAGACCCTGCTATCTGCCCTGACAGACAGACAGCAGCACAGACAGACCTGGAGAGACAGGTAAGCAGATAACCACCAACAACAGTAAACAACAACAGCAGTAAACAGAAACTCACACACAACAATGTTGAAATGTGAAAACAAGCACACGTGTCTGGATAGCACATGTTCAAGAATCACACCCTGTTACACTTTCAATTGTGTGAAACAAAACCTTAAAGGAATCAGTATTGTTGAAATTTGAGTAGGAATGTAGGTGATGTGAAGTGAATTCCTCAGATAGTCTGCAGATCTGACTGGGTGTTGGAGGTTGTTTGTAGTGAGGGGTCCTTGGACCTAGCAGCTATCAGGGTGACAAGTGTCTATCAGGGTGACACACACACACACACACACACACACACACACACACAGGAATACACACACACACACACACACACAGGAATACACACACAATACATATTATACACACATATTATTACATATACACCCATAACACCCTCCCACACAAAACATAATATGTTTATTTTAGCTGTTCCATCTCTCTCTCCTCTCCACTCTGGTAGTGGTAACACCCCCCACATATCTGTGCACACACACAAAAATGCATCTTTTGCCCAGTGGGTTAAATAATGAATTGTGTAGATCATCCTCTAATGGAAAACCAATGGTCCAAGCCTCATCTCTCTGTCAGAACCGTGTAGGTTGGCCAGAATTAGTGTGACTAAGTCAATGGAGGCCAGAGAAAAAAAGTGGTCAAAAATCTGTAACATCGCATGACGTCTGCCAGGCTGGACTCTGTCCATGAATTAAGGCTACTGGCTACTTGACAGGTTCTCTTTCCCGTTGAACTTTCTTCTTGAATCCACAGGACATAAAACAGTATAGAGGTCAGATGGAAAAAGATTTTGAGACAGGACATATTTATATATATACAGGACATCTTATTTTAGTATATACTTTTCATATTAATTTGAAATTCCTGTACTCTTTCTAAGATTTCTCACAAAAACAAGCGTACCTCTGTGAAATGTTAACGGAGCACTGAGCGAATACCAAGCTTTTGTTTTTCAAAGCCTTTTACGTTTAATCCGGGTCATGTCATGCAAATGTAGCTTTTAGAGAAACACCCCACTGAACGATTCAGAACATGAATAATAATATTTGTCTTGTTAAGATGTATTTTATAACGTAAGGAAGTGAAATGTCATAACCAAAGCGCCTTTTCACCCACTCTGCCCACTCTGAGTGGGTGAACACCCTACATATTATTACATATACACCCATAACACCCTCCCACACAAAACATAATGTGTTTGTTTTAGCTGTCCCACCTCTCTCTCCTCTCTGGTAGTGGTAACCTTCTACTGTTTCGGTGCCTTTTTCTCAGAAAGACACACACACACACACACACACACACACACACACACACACACACACACACACAGCCGCTCTCTGAGGGTGTCTCAGGGGGAGTTGGGATGTACATTTCCATTTCACACCTCACACTCGTACAGGTTACCCGCTTGTACCTGCAGTGAAACAGGACAAATATAAGCACCCCCTATTTGAACTTTGACACACACACACTACATATTATTACATATACACCCATAACACCCTCCCACACAAAACATGATGTGTTTTGTGTGGGAGGATGTTATGTAAGGGATAATCAACCAGGGCCTATGCGTTCTATTGAAAACAATGCACGATGTGGAAGGTGTGTCCCACGACACGCCAGTGTGAATAGTAGCTAGAATATTTTACCAATAAAAGTCTCTGGAGGGGTCTGAAAAGTCACAAAGTTGGCAACGTTGGAAATAATGTATGCTCTAGAATGCCCTTCAAGCCAATCAGAAATTAGTATTCAACAATGCCATGGTATAATTAAGCAGTAAGGCCAGAGGGGGTGTGTTATTTGGCCAATATACTACAGCTAAGGGCTGTCCTTATGCACGACTTAACGCGGAGTGCCTGGATACAGCCCCTTAGCCGTGGTATATTGGCCATATACCATAAATCACCGAGGTGGTTTTGTCATATATATGTTCTGACATACCATGACTGTCTGCCAATCAGCTTTCATAAACCACCTAGTTTATAAGGATGTATATGCAATAATGTGTGTGTATAATGTGTAGTGCGTGTTTGTTCCTGTGTGTGTGTGTGCGTGCGCAATGATGTGTGTGTGCATTCCTGTGTGTTGTATGCCTGTGTGTGTAGCTTAGTGTGTGTCTTTCTGAGACAACGGCACCAAAGCAGTAGAGGGGGGTCATAATTAGCCACTGGGCCCCAGCTGTAAGGGCCTCTCTCTCCCTGTGTGTCCCAGCTCTGGTAAGAACCTAAAGAGCATGGAGGGGAATGAACACATACAGACCACACACTACAGATGAATACCAACCAGGGACAAACACACATAGACCACACACTACAGATTAATACCATCCAGGGACAAACACACACAGACCACACACTACAGATTAATACCAACCAGGGACAAACACATACAGACCACACACTACAGATGAATACCAACCAGGGACAAACACACATAGACCACACACTACAGATGAATACCATCCAGGGACAAACACACACAGACCACACACTACAGATTAATACCATCCAGGGACAAACACATACAGACCACACACTACAGATGAATACCAACCAGGGACAAACACACACAGACCACACACTACAGATTAATACCATCCAGGGACAAACACACACAGACCACACACTACAGATTAATACCATCCAGGGACAAACACATACCACACACTACAGATGAATACCAACCAGGGACAAACACACATAGACCACACACTACAGATTAATACCATCCAGGGACAAACACATACAGACCACACACTACAGATGAATACCAACCAGGGACAAACACACATAGACCACACACTACAGATTAATACCATCCAGGGACAAACACACACAGACCACACACTACAGATTAATACCAACCAGGGACAAACACACACAGACCACACACTACAGATTAATACCAACCAGGGACAAACACACACAGACCACACACTACAGATGAATACCAACCAGGGACAAACACACACAGACCACACACTACAGATGAATACCAACCAGGGACAAACACACACAGACCACACACTACAGATGAATACCAACAGGGACAAATACACAGTACATTAATACCATCCAGACACACAGACCACACACTACAGATTAATACCATCCAGGGACAAACACACACAGACCACACACTACAGATTAATACCAACCAGGGACAAACACACAGACCACACACTACAGATTAATACCAACCAGGGACAAACACACAGACCAAACACTACAGATTCAGATTCATGCCAACCAGGGAAATGTTTCTTTCTCCAAAAAGGCATTAAGCACACTTCTGCTGGCTATCTGGACAGACAGCCCCTACCCTCTCCCCTCCATACCCTCTGTCACCCCCATAACCCTGTGTCCCGCCTCTGTTTTGATGTGGCCCTCTTGTTGACCCGAGCTACGCCCTGACCAGATGATTCTTGTAAACAGACAGTTTCCACACACCTCGTCGGCCTGCGTTGACGCCTAGCCCGGCCTCTCAGCCTCTGGAGGAGGGAAGGAGGGAGGGCTGGCCATCTGAACTGCATTCCTAACGCAGGTGCTGAAAGCTAGAAACCATCCCACTAGTCACTACACCCACCCCTCAACACTACTACAACACCCGCACTACCAACCCACAAATGTCTATTCCAGCCCAGCCGCACACACACACAGCCCAGCCCTCACACATCGCAGGGAAACCAATAACAAGGCTCAGGACAGGAAATGCAGGGTCCTTTTTTTCGGTTCAGACAGGAGTTTATTTAATCAGCAGGATAGAGTGATTAGATTGGGGGGACAGCGCACACACACACACACACACACACACACAGACACACACACACACACACAGACATATACACAGACATATATACACACACACACATACACAGACATATATACACACACACACATACACAGCCATAATGTGTTTGACCTCCGACTGCTCCCTATCTCTCTGCACGCAGGTAATGCATCTCCCCAAAAAGCAAGCTGGGGGTTGTCTGTGAAGTGGCCGTCAACAGACGACGTTTAGACAAAACGAAACACATGGCCTCGCGCAATGTTAAGAGACGATTCTGATAATTATTTGAGATATGGAGGGATAAGAAACACTTTGTGATGAAAGATAGCTACACTTTGGGGTCTCTGCAGGATTTTGTTCTGAAGTAGTTTCATTGTTCCTAATCAAACATAAACTATATGAATGTTGATATATTAGAGAGAGAAAGAGAGACCAAAGTTCAGCTCAGTTTAGTCTGACAGATTCAAACATTCATTTATTTCCATAAAACCACTCACCAAAATTGTACTTTTTAAAATGAACCAGTAGATTAATTTGACTGTTTTTATTTTTTCTATTTCTATGAAGGTTTAATTAGGTTTCAGTAGACTCAGTATTCAACAGGCTCCACTGTCTGCGTTCTGCTGTTCTTTTGTTTCCACGGAAACCATTCAAAGAATAATGCTCGCTAAAGGTTTCAAAACACAAAACAACATGATGGATTACTCTAGCTAAAGGCACAGAAACATAAACACAGCAAGCTGATTGATGAAGTTTTCCCCTGACTTTTGTTTCTTAAACACGACCAGTTAAAGCACTAGAGCGCTCCGCAAACCTGTGCCTGCTAGCGCTCAGCCCAGTATTCCCTCAGGTACTTTTGAGAGAGAGAGAGAGACAGAGAGAGAGACAGAGAGAGAGACAGAGAGAGAGAGAGAGAGACAGAGAGAGAGACAGAGAGAGAGACAGAGAGAGACACAGAGAGAGAGAGAGACAGAGAGAGAGAGAGACAGAGACAGAGAGAGAGAGAGAGAGAGAGAGAGATCTTTCTCTCTATATCTATCTCTCTCTCTCTATATACATATATATGTTCCCCGTGACCGCCAGGTCTTCACCAGGGAATTGTCTTCGCTCCCCCAGCACTGTGAGGGCCGTCCATTCATTCATTCATCCCCACTGCAACAATAAAGTTATGAGACCTTTCTTATTCTTATGAGCTTTTTGTCCTGTAACTTGGTTTTTGTTGGTTGCGTATTGAGAAAACTTTGATATACAGTACCAGTCAAAAGTTCTGGACACACCGACTCATTCAAGGGTTTTTCTTTATTTTTACTATTTTCTACATTGTAATATAATAGTGAAGACATCAAAACTATGAAGTAACACTAGTAGTAACAAAAGCAGTGTTTTTTGAGATCCTTCAAAGTAGCCACCCTTTGCCTTGATGACAGATTTGCACACTCTTGGCATTCTCTCAACCAGCTTCATGAAGAATGCTTTTCCAACAGCCTTGAATTCCCACATATGCTGAGCACTTGTTTGGCTGCTTTTACTTCATCGGTCCATCTCATCCCAAACTAACTCTCAATTGGGTTTAGGTCGGATGATTGTGGAGGCCAGGTCATCTAATGCAGCACCATCACTCTCCTTCTTGGTCAAATAGCCCATACACATCCTGGAGGTGTGTTTTGGGTCATTGTCCTGTTGAAAAACAAATGATAGTCTCACTAAGCGCGAACCAGATGGGATGGCGTATCACTGCAGAATGCTTGGCAGCTATGCTGGTTAAGTGTGCCTTGAATTCTAAATAAATGATTGACAGTGTCACCAGCAAAGCACCATCACACCTCCTCCTCCATGCTTCATGGTGGGAACCACACATGCAGAGATCATCCGTTCAACTACTCTGCATCTCACAAAGACACGGCGGTTAGAACCAAACATCTCAGATTTGAACTCATCAGAACAAAAGGCATATTTCCACCGGTCTAATGTCCATTGCTCGTGTTTCTTGGCCCAAGCAAGTCTCTTCTTATTATTGGTGTCCTTTCGTGGTGGTTTCTTTGCAGCAATCTGACCATGAAGGCCTGATTCACGCAGTCTCCTCTGAACAGTTGATGTTGATGTCTGTTATTTGAACTCTGTGAAGCATTTATTCGGACTGCAATCTGAGGTACAGTTAATTGCCGATTTCTGAGGCTGGTAACTAATGAACTTATCCTCTGCAGCAGAGGTGACGCCGGGTCTTCCATTCCTGTGGCGGTCCTCATGAGAGCCAGTTTCATCATAGCACTAGATGTTTTTTTTTAGCTGTTCTTGCCTTAATATGGACTCGGTCTTTTACCAAATAGGGCTCTTCTGCATACCAACCCTACCTTGTGATAACACAACTGATTGGCTCAAAAGCATTAAGAAGGAAAGAAATTCCACAAATGAACTTTTAACAAGGCACACCTGTTAATTGAAATACATTCCAGGTGACAACCTCATGAAGCTGGTTATGAGAATGCCAAGAGTGTGCAAAGCTGTCATCAAGGCAAAGGGTGGCTACTTTTAAGTATCTAAAATATATTTTGATTTGTTTAACACTTTTCTTTGTTTACTACATTATTCCATATGTGTTATTTAATCTTTTTGATGTCTTCAATATTATTCTACAATGTAGAAAATAGTAAAAATAAAGAAAAACCCTTGAATGAGTCAGTTTGTCCAAACTTTTGACTGGTACTGTATATATGCTGTCTACCATGCTCTTAGATAAATGTCCTGTGAGTGGCCCTCCAAACAGCCAGTATTAGGTCTGTGAGTGAGTGAGGGGGCTGTTCCCTAGCATGGCAGTTAAAGAATACATCATGAGGGTAAGGTAAACACTAGGTACTTACTTATCCTTTGCCATCCAGAATGTATGACCCCTGGAAGCTTTGCTATACTGGAGCCCTTTAGGTTGACATTGACTAGATCTGGGGAGCCTCGAGCCAGAGACCTGGAAGGTTGTTGTTAGTTGTCGTGTGGACATGAATCATGACTTCTTGCCGTAGTATGTTCTAACTTATTGACAGGTGTTGTGACCTGTGCTGTGCCTGCGGCCACCTCAAACCGTCCTGAGTGAGGTGACCCCGTGCCGACCTATCAGAGCCAAAAGTCATGCCTCTGGACCAATAAAAAGGCTGCACTGACACAGCCGGCGAGCAAACACTGAAGGGAACAGCTGTGAATGTTGTACTGACCGTGCAAACTGCTGTAGGCTTTGTAAGGTCATTATATGATAATGAAAATGATTACAGAATTACATGGGGGTTTAGGACATGAGAGCAGTGGGGAGGGGAAGGGAGGAGGAGGTAGAGGAGAGGGGGAGGCACATTGGGTTTGATAAATGGACTGTGAAGGTACCCATCTGGCCCTTCTCTGTGGCTTTTCTCTTCTTTTCTTTCATTCTGTTTGGTTCATTCTGCGTCTCTCTCTCTTTACTACCTCCCTTTCATTCTGTTTGGTTCATTCTGTTTGGTTCATTCTGTTTGGTTCATTCTGCGTCTCTCTCTCTTTACTACCTCCCTTTCATTCCTCTCCTCTGTTCTCTTACCAGGCTCTGTGTAAAAGGAGTGTGGGGCGGGTGTGGAGTGTAAGATCAACAGAGTGCAGCCCCAGCTTTCCTCTGGAGGGGAGGAGAGGAGAGGAGGAGGAGGGGAGTAGAGAGGGTAAGAGTAGGTGTTTATGACTCAGTAGGAGGGTTTCTGGCTGACACGGCAGCCTCTGTCCTCTCGGTTGGTATGCACAGAGCGCTGTGTGTGTGGACAGAACGGTAGGAGAGTGGGCAGCAGCCGATGACCTTTGACCTGGGAAGCAGTTGGACAGCTTCGACTGCATAAATCAAGGGGCTGCTGTATTCCAGGGGCTCGGAAGTTCATCTTCCAATGGAAAACTGCATGACCTCAAACCATTACACTTCCTGACTACACAATGCTTTTCTCCACACGTCTTATTTCAGTTCAACATGACCATCATTGTCATTTCTAATTAGTTTACCATGAATAAATAGACTACTATATTTTTACTCAAACTATTTAGTTATGTAATAATTGCATATATTTGTTAGTCCTTTTGCTTTGACAAAGGTAATTGAAACTGATCTATTGTAGGTCTGTACTTGGCACAGTCTTTAGTACGGCAGTACAACTGTTATGTTCATTTTCATGTAGCTGCTTAGTGTATCTAGCTATTCTCACCAGCATTGTTGAGGTCTTTATTCTCTCTTACACAATACTCATCAGATCAGTGGGAGATAGAGAGATTTAGGTCCCGTTGATAGAGAGAGATGTACGTCTCATTGATAGAGAGATGTAGAGAAGAGAGAGATGTAGGTCTCATTGATAAAGAGATGAAGAGAGAGATGTAGGTCTCATTGATGATGAGAGATGTAGGTCTCATTGATAGAGAGATGTAGGTCTCATTGATAGAGAGATGAAGAGAGAGATGTAGGTCTCATTGATGGAGAGATGAGAGAGATGTAGGTCTCATTGATAGAGAGATGTAGGTCTCCAGGTCCACAGCTGCACTCATCACTCAGCTGTTCATCACTGTCCACTGACCTGGGGTCCATCATCTCTTCTCCCACCCTCCACACCACCTTTGTTTACTGCCCCTGTCTACCCCTGCCCTCCCCTGCCCTCACCTAGGTACAGCGCTCCTGGACAAAGGGCCCAGCCTGTCATCAAGCCCATGGGTCAGCAAGGGCCACAGTAGGGCCACAGGGGCCCGGCTGGAGTTATGTTCAGGCTGTGGTAAGTTCTCCACTGTGTCAGCCACCAGTTGCACCCCTGGAGAGCCACTCAGAGAGAGAGAGAGAGAGAGAGAGACCCTCCTCTCATGTTACTCCTAACCCCCCTCCCGTGTCCTTCACCATGATGACATGTCCTTTGTGTCCTCAGTGACAGAGGGTGGGACCCAGAGAGAGGAACAATGGGGATTCCCTGTCCCAGATGGGAATTTGAAAGATGGTACTCTTCTTGTTCCACAATGAAGAGGGACAGAGTGGACAGAGCCCAGGCTGCTGCAGTCCAGGCTGTGACACAGTGACAGGCCTGGTGACAGGAGCTATAGGACCCAGAGGGAGAGGCCCCATACTGTGGCAGGGTCCACTAACTACCAGAAAATAAACTTATTTTAACACATACACCCATAGCAGCAACAAGGGGAGTTCCCATTGACCAGGGGTGTCAACTCATTCCATGGAGGGACTAGTGTCTGCAGGTTTTTTCCTTCCAATGAACAGCAAGACAACCAGGTGGGGCAGTTCCTTACTAATTAGTGACCTTAATTCCTCAATCAAGTACACGGGAGGAGTGAAAACTAGAGGTCGACCGATTAATCGGAATGGCCGATTATTTAGGGCCGATTTCTAGTTTTCGTAACAATCGGTAATCAACATTTTTGGACACCGATCATGGCCAATTACATTGCACTCCACGAGGAGACTGCGTGGCAGGCTGACTACCTGTTATGCGAGTGCAGCAAGGAGCAAAGGTAAGGTGCTAGCTAGCATTAAACGTATCTTATAAAAAACAATCAATCTTAACATAATCACTAGTTAACTACACATGGTTGATGATATTGGGGCGGCAGGATAGCCTCAAAATCCCCGAGCTGACAAGGTAAAAATCTGTCGTTCTGCCCCTGAACAAGGCAGTTAACCCACTGTTCCTAGGCCGTCATTGAAAATGAAAATTTGTTCTTAACTGACTTGCCTAGTTAAATAAAGGTAAAATAAAATAAAAAATATGACTAGTTTATCTAGCTTGTCCTGGGTTGCATATAATCGATGCGGTGCCTGTTCATTTATCATTATATCACCCGCCAAACGAGTGATTTAACAAGCGCATTTGCGAAAAAAGCACTGTCGTTGCACCAATGTGTACCTAACCATAAACATCAACGCCTCAATACACAAGTATATATTTTTAAACCTGCATATTTAGTTAATATTGCCTGCTAACATTAACATCTTTTAACTAGGGAAATTGTGTCACTTCTCTTGTGTTCTGTGCAACAGAGTCAGGGTATATGCAGCAGTTTGGGCTGCCTGGCTCGTTGCGAACTTTGTGAATATAACGAATGTCGTCGGGAGAAGGAGAAGACCAAGGTGCAGCGTGGTAAGTATTCATAATGCGTTTAATAAATACCAACACTTGAACAAAAACAACAAACGAACAGTTCTGCAAGGTGCAATACACAAAACAGAAAACAACTACCCACAAACACAGGTGGGAACAGGCTACCTCAGTATGGTTCTCAATCAGAGACAACAATTGACAGCTGCCTTTGATTGGGAACCATACCAGGCCAAACACATAGAAATACAACACACAGAACAAAACATAGAAATGAAAAACATAGAACGCACACCCCAACTCACGCCCTGACCAAACCAATATAGACATAAAAAAGGTCAGGACGTGACATTGAAGACCATTTCTTCCTAACTAAGACAGCCAATTTCGTCAAACGGGGGATGATTTAACAAAAGCGCATTTGCGGAAAAAAAGCACAATCGTTCACGAATGTACCTAACCATAAACATCAATGCCTTTCTTAAAATCAATACACAGAAGTATATGTATTTTTTACACATGCATATTTAGTTAAATGAAATCCAGGTTAGCAGGCAATATTGAACTAGGGAAATTGTGTCACTTCTCTTGCGTTCATTGTTCGCAGAGTCAGGTTATATGCAGCAGTTTGGGCCGCCTGGCTCGTTGCGAACTAATTTGCCAGAATTTTATGTAATTATGATATAACATTGAAGGATGTGCAATGTAACAGCAATATTTAGACTTATGGATGCCAACCGTTAGATAAAATACAGAACGGTTCCGTATTTCACTGAAAGAATAAACGTTTTGTTTTCGAGGTGATAGTTTCCGGATTTGACCACGTTAATGACCTAAGGCTCGTATTTCTGTGTGTTATTATATTATAATTAAGTCTATTATTTGATAGAGCAGTCTGACTGAGCGGTGGTAGGCACCAGCAAGCTCGTAAGCATTCATTCAAACATCACTTTACTGCGTTTTCCAGCAGCTCTTCGCCATGCTTCAAGCATTGCGCTGTTTATGACTTCAAGCCTATCAACTCCCGAGATTAGGCTGGCAATACTAAAGTACCTATTAGAACATCCAATAGTCAAAGGTATATGAAATACAAATGGTATAGAGAGAAATAGTCCTATAATAACTACAACCTAAAATGTCTTACCTGGGAATATTGAAGACTCGTGTTAAAAGGAACCCCAGCTTTAATTTGTTCTGAGAAAGGAACTTAAACGTTAGCTTTTTTACATATTGCACTTTTACTTTCTTCTCCAACACTTTGTTTTTGCATTATTTAAACCAAATTGAACATGTTTCATTATTTATTTGAGACTAAATTTATTTTATTGATGTATTATATCAAGTTAAAATAAAGTGTTCATTGTTCATTCAGTATTGTTGTAATTGTCATTATTACAAATATATATTAAAATAGGCCGATTTAATCGGTATCAGCTTTTTTTGGTCCTCCAATAATCGGTATCGGCGTTGAAAAACCATAATCGGTCGACCTCTTGTGAAAACCCTCAGACACTCGGCCTTCCATGGAACGAGTTGACACTAACCCTAACCAAGGGGAGTCTCCATAGACCTACAAAGAGACCTGTAGCCAAGCTGTCATCTGTCTACAGCAGTCTGCCAGTCAACAGCAGTCATCTGTCTACAACATTGCCAGTCAACAGCAGCCATCTGTCTACAACACTCTGCCAGTCAACAGCAGTTATCTGTCTACAACACTCTGCCAGTCAACAGCAGTAATCTGTCTACAGCAGTCATCTGTCTACAGCAGTCTGCCAGTCAACAGCAGTCATCTGTCTACAGCAGTCTGCCAGTCAACAGCAGTAATCTGTCTACAGCAGTCATCTGTCTACAACACTCTGCCAGTCAACAGCAGTCATCTGTCTACAACACTGCCAGTCAACAGCAGTTATCTGTCTACAACACTCTGCCAGTCAACAGCAGTCATCTGTCTACAGCAGTCTGCCAGTCAACAGCAGTCATCTGTCTACAGCAGTATGCCAGTCAACAGCAGTCATCTGTCTACAGCAGTCAGCCAGTCAACAGCAGCCATCTGTCTACAGCAGTCTGCCAGTCAACAGCAGTCATCTGTCTACAACACTCTGCCAGTCAACAGCAGTCATCTGTCTACAACACTCTGCCAGTCAACAGCAGTCATCTGTCTACAACACTGCCAGTCAACAGCAGTCATCTGTCTACAACACTCTGCCAGTCAACAGCAGTTATCTGTCTACAACACTGCCAGTCAACAGCAGTCATCTGTCTACAACACTCTGCCAGTCAACAACAGTCATCTGTTTACATCAGTCTGTCAGTCAACAGCAGTCATCTGTCTACAACACTGCCAGTCAACAGCAGTCATCTGTCTACAACAGTCTGCCAGTCAACAGCAGTCATCTGTCTACAACAGTCTGCCAGTCTACAGCAGTCATCTGTCTACAACAGTCTGCCATTCAACAGCAGTCATCTATTTACAACAGTCTGTTAGTCAACAGCAGTCATCTATTTACAACAGTCTGTTAGTCAACAGCAGTCATATGTCTACAACACTGCCAGTCAACAGCAGTAATCTATTTACAACAGTCTGTCAGTCAACAGCAAAGGGATTTTAATCCTCAACAACGTGGGCCTGTCATCACCTCTGTCTAGTCCAGACCTTCATGACCAGAGCCACATATCATCACAGGGTGATGTACATAGTCAGGGCGAGAGGTGGATGCCACTTGAAGGGAGGTCATGAACCAACAGTCCACATGATAGGCTGAATCGTTGGCCGTTAGGGGCGAGAGTTGATGTCATGTCATTTGACACCAAACTTCATCGGCGTTCATTAGCTGTTCATTAATGACTTGTGTACAGCTTTGCTCTCATTTGTTTAATTAGTGTGGCTGGTTTGGCCCCGGAAGAAGGGGGTGGCGGGTGGTCGGGCTGGCTGCCGTGTTGGTGGGAGGGCAGTTGTTGAACAGAGCTCTGTGATGTAGTTGTCATCGGAGGGAACAAGTTAATCAGAGACAATATCTCAGACATCTTCCCCTTCGCTCCGTTGCTCCTTATCCCCTTAACAGGATAATATAGCTACTGTACTGCCAGCTCTGTCTGTCTGTCTGTCTGTCTGTCTGTCTGTCTGTTCTTCCTTCCTTCCTTCCTTCCTTCCTTCCTTCCTTCCTTCCTTCCTTGGTGTACGTGCTCTCGCCAAAAGTTTGTTGGCTGCACCTTTGTGAGTCTCTCTACCTCAGGGTACTACGCTGTTATGTGCTGACGGGCAAACACCTGTGACTGGATCAACCATCATCTACTGCTCTCTCTCTCTCTCTCTCTCTCTCTCTCTCTTCTCTCTCTCTCTCTCTCTCTCTTCTCTCTCTTCTCTCTCTCTCTCTCTCTCTCTCTCTCTCTCTCTCTCTCTCTCTCTCTCTCTCTCTCTCTCTCTCTCTCTCTCAATTCAATTTAAATTCAATTCAAGGGCTTTATTGGCATGGGAAACATGTGTTAACATTGCCAAAGCAAGTGAGGTAGACAACATACAAAGTGAATATATAAAGTGAAAAACAACAAAAATTAACAGTAAACATTACACATACAGAAGTTTCAAAACAGTAAAGACATTACAAATGTCATATTATATATATATATACAATGTACAAATAGTTAAAGGACACAAGAAATCTCACACTCTCTCTCTCTCTCTCTCTCTCTTCTCTTCTCTCTCTCTCTCTTCTCTCTCTCTCTCTCTCTCTCTCTTCTCTCTCTCTACCTCTCTCTCTCTACCTCTACCTCTCTCCCTCTCTCTCTACCTCTCTACCTCTCTCCCTCTCTCTCTACCTCTCTCCCTCTCTCTCTACCTCTCTACCTCTCTCTCTACCTCTCTCCCTCTCTACCTCTATCCCTCTCTCCCTCTCTCTCTCCCTCTCTCTCTCTCTCCCTCTCTCTCTCTCTCTCTCTCTCTCTCTCTCTCTCTCCCTCTCTCTCTACCTCTCTCTCTCTACCTCTACCTCTACCTCTCTCTATCTATATACCTCTCTCTCTACCTCTCTCTCTCTACCTCTACCTCTACCTCTCTCTATCTATATACCTCTCTCTACCTCTATACCTCTCTCTCTACCTCTCTCCCTCTCTCTCTACCTCTCTCTATACCTCTCTCTCTCTCTCTCTCTCTCTCTCCCTCTCCCTCTCTCTCAATTTCAATTCAATTCAATTCAAGGGCTTTATTGGCATGGGAAACTAGTTAACATTGCCAAAGCAAGTGAGGTAGACAACATACAAAGTGAATATATAAAGTGAAAAACAACAAAAATTAACAGTAAACATTACACATACAGAAGTTTCAAAACAGTAAAGACATTACAAATGTCATATTATATATATATATATACAATGTACAAATAGTTAAAGGACACAAGATAAAATGAATAAGCATAAATATGGGTTGTATATACAATGGTGTTTGTTCTTCACTGGTTGCCCTTTTCTCGTGGCAACAGGTCACAAATCTTGCTGCTGTGATGGCACACTGTGGAATTTCACCCAAAAGATATGGGAGTTTTTCAAAATTGGATTTGTTTTCGAATTCTTTGTGGATCTACCTCTCTCTCTACCTCTCTCCACCTCTCACAGTCAGTACCGTTGGTATGTTTACCCTCTACCCCTCTGAGGGAGAAAACAAATAAGAATACATCATCTGTGTCTTTCATCATCATCATCCAGGGACTAGAATTAATGTGAAAGCGATGGTTATCTCAAAAAGCTGTGTCATTTGTCTGTCTTTATCTAAACCTCGCCTGTGTGGTCTGTCTGACAGTATGCGTGCAATGCTATCAGAGCGCCTGTGGCCTGGGTGGTTGAGGTGTGATATGTGATTGTAAATTTCTCCCATGTATTCACCCGCCCGTTTAGCAATAATACAGCTATGCACGACACAAACTCTGTGCTGTCAGACACAGCACGTTTAGCTCTCTCCTGTTGGCTGCGTGGTTGGAAAGTACATGAGAACACGTCTGTCTCAGTCAGGTTGGAATGTTCCTTTGAAGAGGAACTGTTCATTCATCTATGCAGATAAGACAAGCCCAAAACCTGTTTACACCTACTATGCCTGCACATACATATCTGGTCTGGCACTGAATGCTACAGCCTAATCACACCATCAGATACATGGTTAGCCTCATTTTGTATAGGGTAGATGTGGAAGTGGAAGCCATACTAATGGGCCTGTTTCAGTGGGTAGTACCTCATGTACCATTGCCACCCCTTCTACTAAATGCACTATTTGCCCTTGAATTGAATGGTGAAGAAAATCACAGCTGTGTTAAATTGCTCCCAGCTCTTAATGGAAACAGTCATTTCATAATTACGCTTTTCACAGTAATAGCTTGGCGATGCAACACAGCGTTGAGAGAGAAGAATGTCATTAAAGCACCACAGACATTTAGGGCCACTTGTTGCAGAGACAGTCAAGCCATTAAGTGTTGCTTTTAATATGGAAACAGCATTTAGGGATTGGAGAAAGAAAGACAAAGTGAACACATGGAGGTAGGGCGGGCTGGGGCCTGTTTTACTGGTCCTCAGGAAAACCATGAGCATTATTTCTGGTCAGACACCAAACCAGAGAGCATGATGGGAGGAGGATGTGTGGCAGGGGTGTGAACTGACAGACAAGAGCACAGCATTATGGGCCAGTGGAGGAATTGACTGGAGTAGAGTGTGTATTTTACCTCACCAGAGAACCAGCAACACCTGTCCACATTCAAGTATGTCTTTCCAGTTGAGTGACTGTCCAGTACATGAAGGCAATGCCAATGAAGCGTTTGGAATCAGCCTCTTATAGCAGGTTATTTTCCTCTCTGTAAATGAAATAGGTCTCTGAACTAAAGCTTTCCTGTTTCAAAGGGGCAGGATCTGTAATTGTCTGTCTGTCTGTCTGTCTGTCTGTCTGTCTGTCTGTCTGTCTGTCTGTCTGTCTGTCTGTCTGTCTGTCTGTCTGTCTGTGTGTACTGTAGAGAGGGTGGAGTGTTCTGTTTAAGGTGACAGGATGGTTTGGTGGGGGTAGGGGGGTAAGGGTAGTATGTAATTAGTCTTACCGTATCGTTGAATAGCCTGATGTGACGTGAGGTACCCCCCCCCCCCTATACACACGCCAACATTTACACCTACCATGTACTCCCCCTCCACCCTTCAGTGTTAATTATAACCTCCACCCACACCCCTCCACCTTGTAGTGTTAATTATAACCTCCACCCACCCCCTCCACCCTTCAGTGTTAATTATAACCTCCACCTCCCTCCACCCTGTAGTGTTAATTATAACCTCCACCCACCCCCTCCACCCTTCAGTGTTAATTATAACCTCCACCCACCCCCTCGACCCTGTAGTGTTAATTATAACCTCCACCCCCTCCACCTTGTAGTGTTAATTATAACCTCCACCCACCCCTCCACCCTGTAGTGTTAATTATAACCTCCACCTCCCTCCACCCAGTGTTAATTATAACCTCCACCCACCCCCTCGACCCTGTAGTGTTAATTATAACCTCCACCCCCTCCACCTTGTAGTGTTAATTATAACCTCCACCCACCCTCCACCCTGTAGCGTTAATTATAATCTCCTCCCAGCCCCCTCCACCCTGTAGTGTTAATTATAACCTCCACCCACCCCCTCGACCCTGTAGTGTTAATTATAACCTCCACCCCGTCCACCCTGTAGTGTTAATTATAACCTCCACCCACCCCCTCCACCCTGTAGTGTTAATTATAACCTCCACCCCGTCCACCCTGTAGTGTTAATTATAACCTCCACCCACCCCTCCACCCTGTAGTGTTAATTATAACCTCCACCCACCCTCCACACTGTAGTGTTAATTATAACCTCCACCCACCTCCCTCCACCCTGTAGTGTTAATTATAACCTCCACCCCTCCACCCTGTAGTGTTAATTATAACCTCCACCTCCACCCTGTAGTGTTAATTATAACCTACACCCACCTCCTCCACCCTGTAGTGTTAATTATAACCTCCACCCACCCCCTCCACCCTGTAGTGTTAATTATAACCTCCACCCACCCCCTCCACCCGGTATTGTTAATTATAACCTCCATACAACCCCTCCACCCTGTAGTGTTAATTATAACCTCCACCCACCCCCTCCACCCCGTAGTGTTAATTATAACCTCCACCCACCCCCTCCACCCTGTAGTGTTAATTATAACCTCCACCCTGTAGTGTTAATTATAACCTCCACCCACCCCCTCCACCCTGTAGTGTTAATTATAATCTCCTCCCAGCCCCTCCACCCTGTAGTGTTAATTATAACCCCCCTCCACCCTGTAGTGTTAATTATAACCTCCACCCCCTCCACCCTGTAGTGTTAATTATAACCTCCACCTCCCTCCACCTTGTAGTGTTAATTATAACCTCCACCCACCCCCTCCACCCTGTAGTGTTAATTATAATCTCCTCCCAGCCCCTCCACCCTGTAGTGTTAATTATAACCTCCCTCCACCCCTCCACCCTGTAGTGTTAATTATAACCTCCACCTCCCTCCACCCTGTAGTGTTAATTTTAACCTCCACCCACCCCCTCGACCCTGTAGTGTTAATTATAACCTCCACCCCCTCCACCTTGTAGTGTTAATTATAACCTCCACCCACCCCCCTCCACCCTGTAGTGTTAATTATAACCCCCCTCCACCCTGTAGTGTTAATTATAACCTCCCAGCCCCCTCCACCCCCTCCACCCTGTAGTGTTAATTATAACCTCCACCCACCCCCTCCACCCTGTAGTGTTAATTATACCTCCACCCCCTCCACCCTGTAGTGTTAATTATAACCTCCACCCACCCCCTCCACCCTGTAGTGTTAATTATAACCTCCTCCCACCCCTCCACCCTGTAGTGTTAATTATAACCTCCACCCACCCCTCCACCCTGTAGTGTTAATTATAACCTCCACCACCCCCTCCACCCTGTAGTGTTAATTATAACCTCCACCAGCCCCTCCACCCTGTAGTGTTAATTATAACCTCCACCCTGTACCCCTCCACCCTGTAGTGTTAATTATAATCTCCACCCACCCCTCCACCCTGTAGTGTTAATTATAACCTCCACCCCCTCCACCCTGTAGTGTTAATTATAACCTCCACCCACCCCTCCACCCTGTAGTGTTAATTATAACCTCCACCCACCCCCTCCACCCTGTAGTGTTAATTATAACCTCCACCCACCCCTCCACCCTGTAGTGTTAATTATAACCTCCACCCACCCCCTCCACCTTGTAGTGTTAATTATAACCTCCACCCACCCCCCTCCACCCTGTAGTGTTAATTATAACCTCCACACTGTAGTGTTAATTATAACCTCCACCCACCTCCCTCCACCCTGTAGTGTTAATTATAACCTCCACCCCCCTCCACCCTGTAGTGTTAATTATAACCTCCACCCTGTAGTGTTAATTATAACCTCCACCCCCCTCCACCCTGTAGTGTTAATTATAACCTCCACCCCCCCTCCACCCTGTAGTGTTAATTATAACCTCCACCCCCTCCACCCTGTAGTGTTAATTATAACCTCCACCCACCCCCTCCACCCTGTAGTGTTAATTATAACCTCCACCACCCCCTCCACCCGGTAGTGTTAATTATAACCTCCATACAACCCCTCCACCCTGTAGTGTTAATTATAACCTCCACCCACCCCCTCCACCCTGTAGTGTTAATTATAACCTCCACCCACCCCCTCCACCCTGTAGTGTTAATTATAACCTCCACCCTGTAGTGTTAATTTTAACCTCCACCCCCTCCACCCTGTAGTGTTAATTATAACCTCCACCCACCCCCTCCACACTGTAGTGTTAATTATAACCTCCATCCACCTCCCTCCACCCTGTAGTGTTAATTATAACCTCCACCCCCTCCAGCCTGTAGTGTTAATTATAACCTCCACCCTGTAGTGTTAATTATAACCTCCACCCACCTCCCTCCACCCTGTAGTGTTAATTATAACCTCCACCCCCTCCACCCTGTAGTGTTAATTATAACCTCCACCCCTCCACCCTGAGTGTTAATTATAACCTCCACCCACCCCCCCTCCACACTGTAGTGTTAATTATAACCTCCACCCATCCCCTCCACCCTGTAGTGTTAATTATAACCTCCACCCACCCCCCTCCACCCTGTAATGTTAATTATAACCTCCACCCTGTAGTGTTAATTATAACCTCCACCCACCCCCCTCCACCCTGTAGTGTTAATTATTTACATTTACATTTACATTTAAGTCATTTAGCAGACGCTCTTATCCAGAGCGACTTAATTATAACCTCCACCCTGTAGTGTTAATTATAACCTCCACCCCCTCCACCCTGTAGTGTTAATTATAACCTCCACCCACCCCCCTCCACACTGTAGTGTTAATTATAACCTCCACCCACCTCCCTCCACCCTGTAGTGTTAATTATAATCTCCACCCACCCCCTCCACCCTGTAGTGTTAATTATAACCCTCCACCCACCCTGTAGTGTTAATTATAACCTCCACCCTGTAGTGTTAATTATAACCTCCCCTCCACCCTGTAGTGTTAATTATAACCTTCACCCACCCCCTCCACCCTGTAGTGTTAATTATAACCTCCACCCATCTCCCTCCACCCTGTAGTGTTAATTATAACCTCCACCCTGTAATGTTAATTATAACCTCCACCCTGTAGTGTTAATTATAACCTCCACCCCCCCCTCCACCCTGTAGTGTTAATTATAACCTCCACCCCCTCCACCCTGTAGTGTTAATTATAACCTCCACCCCCCTCCACCCTGTAGTGTTAATTATAACCTCCACCCCCCTCCACACTGTAGTGTTAATTATAACCTCCACCCATCTCCCTCCACCCTGTAGTGTTAATTATTTACCCCTCCACCCTGTAATTTAATTATAACCTCCACCCAGAGTGTTAATTATAACCTAACCTCCACCCTGTAGTGTTAATTATTTAATTTACATTTACCCTCCACCCTGTCCAGAGTGTTAATTATAACCTCCACCCTGTAGTGTTAATTATAACCTCCACCCCTCCACACTGTAGTGTTAATTATAACCTCCACCCACCCCCTCCACACTGTAGTGTTAATTATAACCTCCACCCACCCCCTCCACCCTGTAGTGTTAATTATAATCTCCACCCACCCCCCTCCACCCTGTAGTGTTAATTATAACCTCCACCCACCCCCTCCACCCTGTAGTGTTAATTATAACCTCCACCCCCTCCACCCTGTAGTGTTAATTATAACCTCCACTGTAGTGCCCACCTCCTCCACCCTGTAGTGTTAATTATAACCTCCACCCACCCCCTCCACCCTGTAGTGTTAATTATAACCTCCACCCACCCTCCACCCGGTAGTGTTAATTATAACCTCCATACAACCCCTCCACCCTGTAGTGTTAATTATAACCTCCACCCACACCCCTCCACCCTGTAGTGTTAATTATAACCTCCACCCACCCCCTCCACCCCGTAGTGTTAATTATAACCTCCACCCACCCCCTCCACCCTGTAGTGTTAATTATAACCTCCACCCTGTAGTGTTAATTATAACCTCCACCCTCCACCCTGTAGTGTTAATTATATCCTCCACCCACCCCCTCCACACTGTAGTGTTAATTATAACCTCCACCCACCTCCCTCCACCCTGTAGTGTTAATTATAACCTCCACCCCCTCCAGCCTGTAGTGTTAATTATAACCTCCACCCTGTAGTGTTAATTATAACCTCCACCCACCTCCCTCCACCCTGTAGTGTTAATTATAACCTCCACCCCCCTCCACCCTGTAGTGTTAATTATAACCTCCACCCCCCTCCACCCTGTAGTGTTAATTATAACCTCCGCCCACCTCCCTCCACCCTGTAGTGTTAATTATAACCTCCACCCTGTAGTGTTAATTATAACCTCCACCCCCTCCACCCTGTAGTGTTAATTATAACCTCCACCCACCCCCTCCACACTGTAGTGTTAATTATAACCTCCACCCATCTCCCTCCACCCTGTAGTGTTAATTATAACCTCCACCCACCCCCCTCCACCCTGTAATGTTAATGATAACCTCCACCCTGTAGTGTTAATTATAACCTCCACCCACCCCCTCCACCCTGTAGTGTTAATTATAACCTCCACCCTGTAGTGTTAATTATAACCTCCACCCCTCCACCCTGTAGTGTTAATTATAACCTCCACCCACCCCCTCCACACTGTAGTGTTAATTATAACCTCCACCCTGTAATGCCTTCCTCCACCCTGTAGTGTTAATTATAACCTCCAACCCCTCCACCCTGTAGTGTTAATTATAACCTCCACCCTGTAGTGTTAATTATAACCTCCACCCTGTAGTGTTAATTATAACCTCCACCCTGTAGTGTTCATTATAGCCTCCACCCACCCCCCTCCACTCTGTAGTGTTAATTATAACCTCCACCCACCCCCCTCCACTCTGTAGTGTTAATTATAACCTCCACCCACACCCCTCCACCCTGTAGTGTTAATTATAACCTCCATACACCACTGGAACACTTCATTCCATGGCGTAGTGTCTCTCCAACGCAGGCAGGTGGGTGGTAAATGATCCTGAAGGTGAAGATGTAAGTTGGAGGAGATAGTTATGAACATTTCATCTGTCTGCTGTAGCCGCTGCAGCTGCTCCTGTCAGCACATGGGTGCTGGAGGAATTACACAGGGTCAGGATGGGAGGGGAGAGAGGATGTGTGTGTGTTTGTGCAGTGTGTGTGTGTGTGGGGGGGGGTTACATGAGTAGACAGGTAGGACCCGCCTGTCACTGTATGGGACATCTCTGCCGCCCCGTCACCCTTGCCCCCCCGGAAGCAGCAGCTTGGCCCTGCATTGTGTGTGTGTGTGTGTGTGTGTGTGTGTGTGTGTGTGTAATGTAGACAAGCAGGCGGTCCCCAAGCTGTCTCTGTTCATTACAGCTAGCGACATTGGGACACAGCAGGCAGGTGGCCAGACCTTTACCCCTCACCTACTGTCATAGTGTGTGTGTGTGGAGTGTGTACTGTAACACATCAACGTATGTAAATGCAGACACATTCACTTCTGTGTGTTCATATGTGTACGTTAGGGCTTGTCCTTATGTGGATGTTAGTGGGAATTACCTTTGTTGAAATGTGGCACTGCTCAGTCCTTGACAGAGTGTAGAAACAGGCCTCTCCACATCCAAGAATTCCACCTTCCCATCCTTGCAATTATCAGAAAAAGGACATAGAAGTCAATCGGCAGATCCCAGAATTCACCCAGTGAATGAATTGTATGAGGTGAAATCCTGACTGTTAATTAGAGTTGTAACGACGGTGCCTCCTGACAGAGGAATGGATGGCTTCAGTACAGATGTAGGATAGAGAGATATCACTTCACATTCACTTCTTTTTACAAAGGCTGCCTGCGTAATGGGTCATCAATCCCACAGTGATAAATGTCTCTTGGAGTAATGACTGTCTTATCGCCCCAGGATTAGTGCAGATATTTGTAATTAGTGTACCCACACAACTCCCCGGCAGATGTTGGAATATCAGCAGCACAATGTTGGCGCCTGCTTACAGCTGAATGGGAACTTGTGGAGATGAATAGGCAACGCTGGAGCTTATTGTACTGTACATTTTTGATTGTCTTAGGTGAACTTGCACTGACTGTGACTGCAGCGTTTTGTCACTCAGTAGCAGATGTATGCTGTTTTTGATGGTAAGCACTCATATGATGCACACACACGCACACGCACACGCACACACACACACACACACACACACACACACACACACACACACACACACACACAGGGAGCCCGAGGCCTCTATAGCCCCTATTTAGACAGCCTGAGGTCCATCCTCCAGTTGGTAAACTCTAGGGCCTCTCCTCCCATCCCCTCCCATCCAATCCTATAGGTAGCCAAAGATATGCCAGGTGGATGAGGTAAATTCACTTTTAACTTTTTAAAGCAGTTTCTGGGGCTGAGATGTGCTTGTCTTCATCTCCTCCTCCTCCTCCGCTACTGGCTAGAAGGACTTTCTCCTCATGATGTCATTAAATCACATTGTGATTTATTCTGCCTCAGGTGTAGTCCCTATTCACAAAGCAGTTTGACACAGCACAGGCCTGTTCCCCCTGCATTCTGCCAGTACTGGGACTTCAGATAAACCTACCCAGTACTGGGACTTCAGATAAACCTACTCAGTACTGGGACTTCAGATAGACCTACCTAATACTGTGACGTCAGATAGACCTATCTAATATTGGGACTTCAGATAGGCCTAGCTAATGCTGGGACTTCAGATAGACCTAGCCAATACTGGGACTTCAGATAGGCCTAGCTAATACTGGGACTTCAGATAGGCCTAGCTAATGCTGGGACTTCAGATAGGCCTAGCTAATGCTGGGACTTCAGATAGACCTAGCTAATATTGGGACTTCAGATAGACCTACAGTACCTGCAATATATCAACTGACTCCTATATCAATTTCAATTCAATTTAGCCAACAGTGCTTTTGTGATTGAATTGGTAAGGTGACCTGATTATAAAGTAAACAAACAAACTGAGAAGATAGTGTGGATAACCAATACGTCATAATTTCTTGGAATCAGTCTTGACTCTCTCCGTAACACTAATGTTGATTGCGTTGTGTGAAATATTATTTCCGTGTGTGTTGAGAGTTTGTCCCTTTGTGTGTGGATGCCAAGCTGGGTGACACACACACGTACACACACTCTGCTTCCTACCCTCCACTGACAGACGCTATAAGCAGATGCGGGCCGGGGCAGTAATGGCAGGTGATTATAAGTGTCACGCATGCCAAGCTAATTAAACCCCTGGGCTGACAGACAGCAGCATTTGGTGTGTGTGGAGAGGGGGTGGGGGGGCAGCCTGGCTGCACAATAATTGTATCTCACCTGCCTGGGAGAGAGACTGCAGCTAACTGCGTCATGTACAGTGCCTTGCGAAAGTATTTGGCCCCCTTGAACTTTGCGACCTTTTGCCACATTTCAGGCTTCAAACATAAAGATATAAAACTGTATTTTTTTGTGAAAAATCAACAACAAGTGGGACACAATCATGAAGTGGAACGACATTTATTAGATATTTCAAACTTTTTTAACAAATCAAAAACTGAAAAATTGGGCGTGCAAAATTATTCAGCCCCCTTAAGTTAATACTTTGTAGCGCCACCTTTTGCTGTGATTACAGCTGTAAGTCGCTTGGGGTATGTCTCTATCACAGTACAAATGCAGGCAGGCAGACAAGGGGAGGCAGGGTAGCCTAGTGGTTAGAGCGTTGGCTCTAGTAACTGAAAGGTTGCAAGTTCAAATCCCCGAGCTGACAAAAAAAAATCTGTCGTTCTGCCCCTGAACAAGGCAGTGAGCCCACTGTTCCTAGGCCGTCATTGAAAATAAGAATTTGTTCTTAACTGACTTGCCTAGTTAAATAAAGGTCAAATAAAATAAAAAGCAGCTCTTTCTGTGAGAACTATTCATGTGATTGACATGTGCTAAAGAGCATGCAGGTGTGGCTGAGCCAGGTGCGCATTGCATTGCATCGCATTGCCATATCAGATCCGATCAGTGACAGGTTTGTGTGCTTGTATGCCTGGGGTAAAGAGGGTATGCGAGCTGGTTTGGCACTATCTTGTTATGGCAAAAACAGACTCCATACTCACATGTCAGAATACTACATTCTGAGTATTGTTTTGTCCTTTCAAGCCTGACACATATCTAAAAGACTGCTCCTCTTTACCTAACTTGTCTCTGTTTCGCTATATTATGCTCAACGTTGTCAACATTGTGCACCCTTTGCTTCTCACACATCTCTAGATCCTGTCCTTGTGTCCTTTCTGTACTGTGTGTTCAGATGGTTCAGGATGAAGCCGGTCTTGTGATGGTTTTAATAAGGAGCTGGTGGCATCAGATCCATCAGATACTGTGTCTGAGGCTTAGTGCTACCTCAAGTGCTGAAGAAACCTGATTAAAACATCCATTTATACTGTGTGTGTGTGTGTGTGTGTGTGTGTGTGTGTGTGTGTGTGTGTGTGTGTGTGTGTGTGTGTGTGTGTGTGTGTGTGTGTGTGTGTGTGTGTCAGAGTCTCTGCTAGGCCTCACGGCTGTTTGGGTGTCTTATCTCTGTGTTCAACCCTGTCACACTAATTAGGGGCCATTTTTACTTACATAATGTTTTTGTTTCCTCCTCTCGATAGTAATCTGTGACTGCTGCTGTGAAGGGTGTTCTCATTAACAAAGTGATTTACTGTGATAGCAGAACATCTAGCAATAACACACAGAGGGGGAGACATCATTCCTTAAAAGAGGTCACGGTAACAATCATTTCTATGAATATGTCATTAGAAGTGAATGTACTGCTGGGCCTAGTGCTATGTTTTATTACTGGTGATGAAGATATCAGTGAAAACACATGAGGGGATGAGTGTACATCAGAGACTTAGTATTTTAGAAGTGAAAACTGGCCTATGTTTGTATTAGTGATACAACTATCACTCTCTCTTAGGTAGAAACATCATGCAGGGATACAAGTAAGTTAAAGCCTTAGCATTTGGTAGGAGTATTGTTTTACTGGGGTCATTGGCTATGCGACCATATTGTCACTGCCGACGCCCCGTACTATAGATCCCCTTTAGACAACAGTCAACACCTGTCACCTCGGAGAGATGGATGGATATCCCAACACTGTGACTTCACGTTTAGTCAGCCACACGCACGTACGCACACACACACACACACACACACACACACACACACACACTTACTTGTGCTTGACGTAAAACCCAAAAGGCCTTGCAAATGGTTAAAGGGAACAGGAAGGACGTGTGAGGATGCATGCTGGGTCGTGGTTAGTAAATGACCCACAGCTGATGGTTTAATGTTCATAGGAGAGGAGTGGGGGTCTCTGTGTCTCAGTCTCTTTTAGAAGAGCATTAGTGACTGTTAGTCTGTTAGTGAGGGATTCCCAGACACAGCACAGTGCATCCTTAATGGGTAAATGCCATGTATTCAGCCAGCTAGTCTGGGAAAACATATGGTGCCATTTGAAGACCCAGGCTGGAGCATGCTGTTCTACTGTAATTACTATGGCCTCACCCGGCAGTGTGGTAGCAGCAAGGCAGCGTGGGTAGTGGGTGCTCTCTGTCTCTCCTGCTCTATGTCCTCAGCCAGCTCAGGAAGAACACAGCCAGGCCTCCTGCAGGAGCAGTTGTGTTTGGCCTTCACACACACCTACATTCACAGCTACTGTACAGGTGCCAGCTCTGGCAGGATGTGTTCTGAATGTGTATAAAGTAATCCAGTCATGTCCAGCATTCTCTCTGTCTATCTTTCTCTCTCTCCTGGTCCAATAATCTTATGAAGGCTTAGAAGGTGCTTTCCTTCTCTTCCTTCTCTCTCTCCCTCCCTCCCTCTCGCCATCGCTCTTTCTCTCCATCCATCGCTCTCTCCTCCTCCCTCTCTCTATCCATCCCGCTCTCTCATCCTCAATCTCTGCCTTTCTCTGTCTGTAATAGTGTGTATGTGTGCTTGCATGGAGGGGGAGCAGATTGTGGGTTTAAAGTGTGTGTGTGGTGTCTGTTGGCAGGGCGATGAGGGTTTCAGCTGGGATGTTGTTAAGGAAGGGGGAAGGCTGGCTGGCTGGCTGGCTGGCTGGCTGGCTGGCTGGCTGTGTGTGTGTGTGTGTGTGTGTGTGTGTGTCTGTGTGTCTGTGTCTGTCAGCTGGGAGGGATGTTGTTAAGGCAGGGGGAACAGGCTGGCAGGAAGGCCCTGTTAAGATCCACTGCTGGGAATTTGGCGGAGCCAGTTGCCGGCCAAAACAGGGGGGACTTCCAAACTTGGGATAAAGACATTTCCTCCCCCATTTATAACGTCTGACACCCTCACGTCTGTTGTCTCCCACCCCTACCACCTCCTACCCCTTCTGCCTTGTACCCAGTCCACCACCCACCATACCCTGCCCTATGTTTGAGTACCTCTCTGCCTTGTACCCAGTCCACCACCACCACCCACCATACCCCGCCCTATGTTTGAGTACCTCTCTGCCTTGTACCCAGTCCACCACCACCACCCACCATACCCCGCCCTATGTTTGAGTATCTCTCTGCCTTGTACCCAGTCCACCACCCACCATACCCCGCCCTATGTTTGAGTACCTCTCTGCCTTGTACCCAGTCCACCACCACCACCCACCATACCCCACCCTATGTTTGAGTACCTCTCTGCCTTGTACCCAGTCCACCACCACCACCCACCATACCCCGCCCTATGTTTGAGTACCTCTCTGCCTTGTACCCAGTCCACCACCACCACCCACCATACCCCGCCCTATGTTTGAGTACCTCTCTGCCTTGTACCCAGTCCACCACCACCACCCACCATACCCCGCCCTATGTTTGAGTACCTCTCTGCATTGCATGTCATTTGTGTTCTTTCTGCAACTACAGTGTGTTAGAGCACTCTGCCAAATTAACATATTCTGCATGTATATTTCAGCGCAGTTTAAAGCACGCATCTCTGTGTGTAAATAATGCATGGTGTACACTGAAGGTGCTTGTTCTGCTCACACTGGGGAAATCTAGATGTTCCTCTTCAACTGATGATGAAGATTTAGAGTTACAGTACATACAGCATATAACCTCTAAATGGACCAGGGTACCTCTGATTCCCCTAACACGCACACACGCACTCACGAAAGAAAGAAAGAAAGCCCCCGTGTAGAAAGAAACAGAGCTAGACAGGTTCTGACAGTTTGATAATAGGATCTATTCTGAAGGGACTGGTTTGGTACTGTTGTAGCATCTACACTGAGTGTACAAAACATTAAGAACACCTTCCTGATATTGAGTTGCACCCCTTTGCCCTCAGAACAGCATCAATTAGTTGGAGCACGGACTTACATGGTGTCAAAAACGTTCCACAGGAATGCTGGCCCATGTTGACTCCAATGCTTCCCACAGTTGTCAAGTTGGCTGGATGTCCTTTGGGCGGTGGACAATTCTTGATACACACTGGAAACTGTTGAGTGTGAAAAACCCAGCAGCGTTGCAGTTCTTGACACAAACTGGTGCACCTGGCACCTACTGCCATACCCCAGTTCAAAGGAACTCTTTTGTCTTGTCCGTTCACCCTCTGAATGGTACACATACACAATCAATGTCTCAATTGTCTCAAGGCTTAATTAAGAATCCTTATTTATCCCGCCTCCTCCCCTTCATCTATACTGATTGAAGTGAATTTAAAAAGTGACATTAATATGGGATCGTACTGGAGCTTTCACCCGGTCAGTCTATGTCATGGAGAGAGCAGGTGTTCCTAATGTTTTGTATACAGTGTATATATTGTAGTGTGTGTGTGTGTGTGTGTGTGTGTGTGTGTTTTTCTTTTTCAAATGAGCTGCTCTGCCAGAGATGAGTGACTGAATTATTCAATGCTGCATGTCTCACAAAATGATGCAAAACCAGGCTGGGATTGTCAGTGTGGGTGGCAACTGTAAACAGTGTAAAAGGCTCTTCTGCATTATAGACAAGCCTTTTGAAAACGGTTCTCATATGCAAATGGTTTTTGATTACACTGACTACAGCAAGGACTTAATGTGAATCTACCCATCCATTCACCTACCGCAAATCCAGAATGATGAATGAGTCAAGACTGTTAATGCTGATATTTTCTGGCCCTGGTGGAATGAAATGGAGGGATGTTGGTCTGAGGGGATAAAGCTTACAATTGTGCTTCTGTCAATGTTTACTTTGAGGGAATGAAAACTGAAGATGATAGCACTGCTACAACAAAACAGGTATGCCTTCCTAGGCCCATCTCTGGAAAATGGCTTTAAAGGATGTGTGTGATTAGATCTGTCAGTGACGACTCAGACACTCTTTCAGCTCCTATATTTATCCTGCTGTGGGTGACTGCAGGTCTTCAGGTCAAAGCTCTCCTCTCTCTACCTGCCAACAGGGCTCTGGACAGTAGACAGGACATATGTGTGGGTGGATAGATTAAATATTTGTATTATTAACCCACATGTTAGCCGCTAGTAGCCCTCACATCTCTCGTCCTGTCACTAGCCTTTCTCATTACCACTCTGACCTTTGTAATGGGATGTAGGTAGCACCTGACAACTATTCACCTCCATTAGCCTAGCCTAGCGCTGGTCAGCCTTCTGTTTACCGGATCTGTGTTAGCCTAGTGCTGAAGGTTTACAGTGCCTGTGTTACTGTTAGCACCAAGAGGCTATTAGCATAGCACTGGTCAGCCTGGAGTTTATATGACCTGCGTTAGCAGGAGGCTCCAGCATTATCCTAGCGCTGCTCAGGCTAATGTTTACAGGACCTGTGCTACTGTTAGCACCAGGAGGCTCCAGCATTATCCTAGCGCTGCTCAGGCTAATGTTTACAGGACCTGTGCTACTTTACAGGAGGACCTCAGGCTAATGTTTACAGGACCTGTGCTACTGTTCGCACCAGGAGGCTCCAGCATTATCCTAGCGCTGCTCAGGCTAATGTTTACAGGACCTGTGCTACTGTTAGCACCAGGAGGCTCTGTACTGTGAGGCTCCTTGGTCCATAATGATAAGGCCCAGCCTGTAATAAACTCTGAGTCGTAAACACACTGCTTCTCGGCCCCCATTGGCCTCAGGGCCTTGTAACTGCTTTATAACACATTTATTACCTGTTTAATGGAGTGTGAGCTGAGTTGAGTCATAACATAAACTTACTGTAATCTCATTTTTTTCTGACAAGCGTTGGCATTACAGTAGCTGTAAGTCATCATTATGAGCACACCTTGGTGTAAGGATTTGAAGAGCCTGACATTATTCCTATGCCTCAATTAGGCTGTTTCTATGCTTGGCATTGAAATATAAGTGTGTGTGTGTGGTGTGTGGTGTGTGGGGATATGGAAGCCAGTTACTTTGTTATCCCAAAGCACCCCCACACAGAGAACAGACAAACGGGCAGTATATGGGGAATAGAATCATGAAGATGTATCTCCTATATTTCCTGTAGGCTGCCTGAATACATTTAGAAGCTAGAAGGCAGCATAATGTCTCATATCCCGGAGGTATTTGAAATGGAACAGCAGGGCTTTCTTTGAAAAAGAATAGTTGATGTGTTCCGAGAGCTCACTGTTTACTTTATGTGATTTGGACTGAAATGCAAAAACCGAGTTATCTTTTTATTTTCATCTTTGGATAAGAAGTGCAAAGCCAATGTTTGGGCTTCTGTTGCACTGCAGCCAGAAGGGAAACTGTTTTCTGAAACTTTGAAGTCATTCCCACCTTTCTGTAACTCAAAGTACCGTCTGCCCTTTTTCAGTGGAAATATGTTCACAGCCATATAGCAAAGGAAGAGGTCATGGTTTTCTAGGCTATTGCATGTCCAATATGTCATCCCTTTTCTGGCATCTTTAGGTTAGGTTATTTAAAAATGGTATGTATTTACTACCATTCTGATGTGTTATATACACAAATAAAGGTTAATAGATTGTCTTGTTTTAAGATGGGCCTACAGATTTTCCATCACATAGACAAAATAACCCCCTACAACATTATGGTTAATTAAAGTAACCCCTTGGTCTGTAGATATCTCATTTTGCTTTCAAGACTCCTTTCTCCAAATACCAATTTGAGCTCTCCAACCGTCTATTATCTTGTGTCTGTAAAGAATCAAGGTATTAATCTTTTATGTTTTGGAAAAATCTGATGAGTGTTATTTGCAGGGACCTCCTGCTCGACCGACCAAGATTGGGGAGCTGGCATGGGGAGAGACACGAAATTGCAGAGTAAATCAATACTGGCCCAGTAATGTTAGGGGATCCTCTTTCAAAGGGCTACGTTGAATTTGTAAAACCCCGTGTTTTTCATCTCTTTTTCATTCCAACCTCACTTGTTATCATAGTTGCTGTTGTTTGTATGTTATTTTAGCTTCTTTCCTAAGTAGCTATTTTGCAATTGTGAGGAAAATACAATTAGAGCGACATGTGTTTCCGCTGGTCCTAACGTTAGACAGATGCGTGAGTCTATTGAAGCCATACTTCTAGTCCTGAGCTCTGGCAGGTCTGTTATAAAATCCTTTCAGTAATGTACATGGTGTTCAATATGGAGCCAGGCTGATATATACTGTACTGTGGCCATGGATGTGTAAACCTCTGACAGAGCTAAAGCCACTCTTTCATGTTGTAAAGCATGTTGTCACACTTTGGCCTTGACTGAGATCTGAGAGAACGCTACCCAGCCACGTATTTACCCATGTGTACGTGACTCATCTCTGTTTGCACAGATCCTTTATCTTGGCCTTCAAGGGTTGGATTTGATAGAAAGCCCAGTTAGGTTATCCAGCGCTCTATTCCAGGTATGGGCCCAGGCATTAGCCTCACTAACCTTGTCACACCTGTTCATGGTAAATTTAGATTTTAGTCATTTAGCAGATGCTCTTATCCAGAGTCACTTAAAGGAGCGATTAGGGTTGAGTGCCTTGCTCAAGGGCACATTGACAGAGTTTTCACCTAGTCGGCTCGGGGATTTTGAAGCAGCAGCCTTTCGGTTACTTGCCCAATGCTCTTAACCTCTAGGCTACCAAGAAGTATGTGTCTATGTAACGTCCTCAGTGTTTACAGCCTAGTTTCAGGAGGCCCCTGCACCGGAGTTACGTCATTCCTTACAGGATCAGATCATTCCCAACATCTCACAGGTCCCTTCACATACAGTCTTCCGCATTAGAAACTTCAAGGAAAATCTCCCACAACACGTCACACTGATTCTTCCTCCGTGTGTAAACGGCTTTCCCACCATCTCTGAGTGCATCTCCACCATGGACCCCTGACACCATGTCCTCTCACCGCCCACCACTACCCTGATGGATTGTTTAGGTATCCCTCTCTGTTCAGGTTGAACCAACAGTAGCAGGCCTGGAGTGTTACAGACTACACAGAGAGGGTTTTAACGTGACAATCTCTCCTGCCCCAGATACAGATGCTCTTAAATCCTCACAATAGTAAACAGGTTGATCTAACGTATCAAAATATCCCCTCTGACAGCCATGGTGCTGGAATCTAAGTGGATTTAAGTAACTACCTGACTGGTCACGTGTGGCTCAGTTGGTAGAGCATGGCGCTTGCAATGCCAGGGTTGTGGGTCTGATTCCCACGGGGGACCAGTATGTATGCAAGTTGCTCTGGATAAGAGTGTCTGCTAAATGACTAAAATGAAAACATTTCAAATGTACTTTGCCGTTCAGCCTTAAGCTGTCAGAGAGAGAGAGAGATGTGTGAAAGTCAGACTCTCTTGCAGATCGGGTTTCTCCGGGACTTGGGCTTTGGGTGATTGATCACACTGTGCAGACTCTGACGGACCTGGACTCCACTTAAGCACACAGCTTTTCTCCTCCTCCTCCTCCTCTTGTCTCCTGAAGAGCATGCAAGTACAAACATCTCTGACACAGTTCTTTACCTAGAAAGAAGTCTGGAGGCGGCTGTCCAAAACACTTCTTCTTTCTAATATAGGAAAATTGAGCTGCTTTGAACTTGGGGGGTTTTGATAACTACTTGGTATGCTTCCTGAAGGATAACCTGTGGGCTTGGCTTCCCAAGACCTAATCACTTTGATTAAGTGCCAGCGCCAAATATCTCCACACTCAATAGACTTGGCCCTACCTCCTAATTCCCCCCTTCTCATCTGTAGGCTTCTGAAGCACACCACTTGCTTCAACTCTCAGTAGGTAAAGCCTCACTCAGCCCCCTTAGTTAATCCAAACTCCTCTCAGATGCTGTTCCTTTGTTGTTTTGTTGAAAAAAGTTCTGGCAAATAATAAACTCCCCCACGCTTGCCCTCTCCCTCCCTCTCTCCCCCTGACAGTGTTCCTGTTTGGGGTCAGCGTGGCCTCCTTTCCTCTGGCTGATTACGTGAGTCATGGCTGTGGGTGCACGTGGTACTGGAGTGGTACTCCCCCGGAAGGCAGAGGAGAGGGCAGCTGACTATAGGGCCATGGCCTCTCCAGAGGAGGTGTAACACAGTAGGGTGATTAGCAGTGGGCTTTAGGCTGTGCTGTGTGCTGTGAGATGCAGACTCCAGCTTCATTTCAGCCTCAGTCCCAGACTGGTGGATCAACCATTGATACTACTGGAGGTAACTCAGGGTCTAACCCTCCATGGTCCCATCACACTCCCTACCCCCAACCTCACCAGCTAGTTCTAAGCCCCCATGGTCCCATCACACTCCCTACCCCCAGCCTCACCAGCTAGTTCTAAGCCCCCATGGTCCCATCACACTCCCTACCCCCAGCCTCACCAGCTAGCTCTAGCCCCCCCATGGTCCCATCACACTCCCTACCCCCAGCCTCACCAGCTAGCTCTAACCCTCCATGGTCCCATCACACTCCCTACCCCCAGCCTCACCAGCTAGCTCTAGCCCCCCATGGTCCCATCACACTCCCTACCCCCAGCCTCACCAGCTAGCTCTAACCCTCCATGGCCCCATCACACTCCCTACCCCCAGCCTCACCAGCTAGCTCTAGCCCTCCATAGTCCCATCACACTCCCTACCCCCAGCCTCACCAGCTAGCTCTAACCCTCCATGGCCCCATCACACTCCCTACCCCCAGCCTCACCAGCTAGCTCTAACCCTCCATGGCCCCATCACACTCCCTACCCCCAGCCTCACCAGCTAGCTCTAACCCTCCATGGTCCCATCACACTCCCCTACCCCCGCCTCACCAGCTAGCTCTAACCCTCCATGGCCCCATCACACTCCCTACCCCCAGCCTCACCAGCTAGCTCTCTAACCCTCCATGGTCCCATCACACTCCCTACCCCCAGCCTCACCAGCTAGCTCTAGCCCCCAGGTCCCATCACACTCCCTACCCCCAGCCTCACCAGCTAGCTCTACCCCCAGGTCCCATCACACTCCCTACCCCCAGCCTCACCAGCTAGCTCTAGCCCCCAGGTCCCATCACACTCCCTACCCCCAGCCTCACCAGCTAGCTCTAGCCCCCAGGTCCCATCACACTCCCTACCCCCAGCCTCACCAGCTAGCTCTAGCCCCCAGGTCCCATCACACTCCCTACCCCCAGCCTCACCAGCTAGCTCTAGCCCCCAGGTCCCATCACACTCCCTACCCCCAGCCTCACCAGCTAGCTCTAGCCCCCAGGTCCCATCACACTCCCTACCCCCAGCCTCACCAGCTAGCTCTAGCCCCCAGGTCCCATCACACTCCCTACCCCCAGCCTCACCAGCTAGCTCTAGCCCCCAGGTCCCATCACACTCCCTACCCCCAGCCTCACCAGCTAGCTCTAGCCCCCAGGTCCCATCACACTCCCTACCCCCAGCCTCACCAGCTAGCTCTAGCCCCCAGGTCCCATCACACTCCCTACCCCCAGCCTCACCAGCTAGCTCTAGCCCCCAGGTCCCATCACACTCCCTACCCCCAGCCTCACCAGCTAGCTCTAGCCCCCAGGTCCCATCACACTCCCTACCCCCAGCCTCACCAGCTAGCTCTAGCCCCCCAGGTCATGGGTGGTTTACAGAAGGAAAGATGTGTCTATGTTAAATAACTTTCTCTTAATTCCCTCCCAATGAAAGGCTTTAGCCTCCTCCTTGTCTGTCTTTGTTCAGCTGTAGTTATGCACTGTGTCACTGTGTGTCACTGTGTGTCACTGTTTGTGTTAGAGGTTTGAGTTAAGAACCGAAACCAAAGTAATTGTTTTTAATTCATGCATTTCTCTTTTTTATACTCCTATTTTTTGTCTTATTTGTGATAGAAATTGTCATAAACAGTAGACCTTGGAAACTAAAAACCTAAAACTTCATATAATGGACTTGTGTTCACGCCATCACGATACCAATGCTTGCTTTGATTTTGCAGGGTTTCTAGAGAGGCATTTTGGGGAATGTATTTTCCAAACACGGTATCTGAAGAAAACCACTGAATCGAGATGCAGATTGAGGGAGAAAATTGGTTGACCCCTTCAATCATCCCATGCCCTTCTGTTATTCAACCGCTGGGATATGAGGGCACTCTACTCGGACATGTTTTCACTCTGCGTATGTGAGGCATCAATCTGTTGTTTCTCATGGGTAACTTGTAGCCAATGTTATTCTCTGTAGGTTTCCCCCCTCTGTCACTCTAACCTAAACCATTCCTGAGTGAAATGCGGAGGCTTGAGTTACTCTCTGCTTACACACACATCACATACTGTAGAAAAGATGACAGCTGGGACAAACCTGATTTAGAGTTCCATTTCAACGTCTCTTTTTCCAGCCCAATTCAGCGGCAGAAACCAAAGGCGCCTGGATAAAAACTATAATGGTGTTGTTCTAACGTTCATTCTGTTTGCTTTGCGTTACGTTGAGATGCATGGTAGGATGGTAGGATTCACGCTAGGTTGGACCTGACCAGAGACAGAGAAGACTGCTTCCTATTATGATCAATTAGAGATGTCAAGAAAACAGTCTAGACTTGATATGATTTACTAAGCTCAACCACTGAAAGTAGAAATAACTGAGGGAGTGTTACTGAAATGTCTTTGTTTAGAGATCCTGCAAACAGACTAACCAGAGCTTTGAGTCTGTGACCTAAGAGTTGTCATTTTGCCTGGAGTTGTGGCAGATCTGAACTTCAATGCAGGCCCCAACACCAAAGTAATGTCTTATAGCGTCTGAATAATGTAGAAAGACCTCATCCGGCACGGTGGATATCAACTTGGCTCTGTTGTGTGTGTGTGTGTGTGTGTGTGTGTGTGTGTGTGTGTGTGTGTGTGTGTGTGTGTGTGTGTGTGTGCGTGTGCGCGTGTACACTAGACAAGGCGGTTTGGGCTGCCTTTATTATTTAGTTTAGATACTGTATATATATTTTTGTTGGGGGGCACTGTGGTGTGGATAAGCGTGTGTCACGGCCTTTCACAATCCCTTATGAGAGAGTCCCACCCAGTCCCTGTGTGAGTGAAAAGCCTTGCCCCCAGCAGCCCCAGCTCAGTTCTGATAACCATGAAGGGATTTGGGCTGGATGGGCAGAACCTAACTGGGCTGATTGCTGAGAATGGGGCAGGGGAAATCTGCTACAGGCAGGCAGAGGGCGGGTAGGGGACTGATGAAGGCTTCTCTGAAGGAAGGAAGCATCTGTGTTGTCTCTGCCCCTGGTAGTGTCCCTGTCTAATACCCCTGGATGAGATATAGTACGAGAAGGGAGGGGAACATGAGTTACCCCCAGCCATCACACACACATCAGCCCTGTGTTGTTCTCAACCTCACACACTCGGTCACATAACAACGGAAAACTACTTTTACTAAACTTTGGGTCCCACTTGCCCAGTAATATACTAGTTTGGATCCTCTCATGAAGCTGTGCGGTGTTGTTGGTTGGTTTCAGCCATAAAGGTTACAAAAAGGTAATTGATTACGTGCATTCCTTGTGTCAGCCTTTTTCCACCAGTACTTGTTTGAGAAATGAGTCGAGCACAGAGACAACCCATACAGAGAGAGAGGATTTCCTGAATGGGACATGTGCTTGTTTTGCTCGCTGTTTCACCTTGTCTTCTGCCTCTCATAAAACACCCTGAACATGAGATAAGACAAATTACAGTTGCAGGTGTCCCAGTGCGTTCCTCTCTCCCTGCCCCGAGGCAATGTTACCTATGCACTACGGGGCCAGGCGTGGCTTGGGAGCTGTCACTGTCAGGAGGCCCCCAGAGGCCCGGCTGCTCTGAGCAGGGTGGGCCAGGACTCTGACAGCCTGTCCCCCCGAGCAGGGAGCATCAACCTCAGGGACAGGTCCACACCTTGTTCCCCTGACCCCCAAAACCTGGTTCCACTTCTTCACACAACCTGCAACTAAACCATTGGTCATGGAACTAAACATGTCCGCCAGTGGCAGCCAATTATGTGATTTGGGCTCCAATTTAGAATACACAGGCTTCCACTTTAGTGACTGGAGCGAGTTAGAGCAGGACCCTTCTTCCTCTCTCTGTAGACCCCTGTTACTCTTCTTCACTTCTGTCTCGGTTCTCTCTGAGATCTGCTGAAAAAACTCCCAGGTAACGCTTGTTGTTGATGTCAGTAAACTTTCTAATCTTGTGTCAGAGAGAACAGGGAGATGATGTGCTTTGCTTTCTTCTGTGTAGGTGGAAGGGCTGCAGGGGGAGAGGCTCATTTTGTGAGGGAAAGAGTAGCAGTAAATTACTGATAAGTGACAGGCAGAGCAGCTTATCATGTGACTGCATCAGTGTGGAATGAGGGCCTGGTTTGTGTGAGTTGAACTCTCTGACACGTCTATGCTGGGAAGGTGAAGGTGAGGTGTAGAAAGAGGAGGAGGAGGAGAAGAGAGGAGGAAGATGAGAAATATATGAGATATGAAGGAGGAAGAGAGCAGGGAAACAAAAGTGAGGGGAAGGCAAGAAGAAAGGAAAGAAGTGGGGACAAGAGAGCAGAGTAGAGGGGGCTGGTGACAGGAGGGCATTTGGGTAGGTGGTGGTGCACTGCACACAGCACGCCTGGGTTTATTTTCAGATGCAGTTTACGATTTTTCATGGTCGTGTCGTTCTCCCTTCTCAAAATAATCTGCAGCCGGCTTTTCCGTGGCTGGCCTCCTTTCATTTTGGGGTTTGTTTTTGAAAAGGTTGCTATTATAGCCGAATGGTTTGTGTGCTTATCTAAACACAGCAAGGCATTAGGCCTCGCTCCGGTTACAGGGCCTGGCATCTAATGAGAGAACCAATCACACAGAGGAAGCAGACAGATCAGTCCTCCTACTGCCGCTCCACTGCCACCAGGCCTTACCTCTTTTCCTCTTTCTGTCTGTCTTTCTCCTTCTCTGTCTCTGTAACTCTCTCTCTCATCATCTCTCTCTCTCTCTGTCTTTCTCCTTCTCTGTCTCTGTAACTCTCTCTCTCATCATCTCTCTCTCTCTCTGTCTTTCTCCTTCTCTGTCTCTGTAACTCTCTCTCTCATCATCTCTCTCTCTGTCTTTCTCCTTCTCTGTCTCTGTAACTCTCTCTCATCATCTCTCTCTCTCTGTCTTTCTCCTTCTCTGTCTCTGTAACTCTCTCTCATCATCTCTCTCTGTCTGTCTTTCTCCTTCTCTGTCTCTGTAACTCTTTCTCTCTCATCATCTCTCTCTCTGTTTTTCTCCTTCTCCTTCTCTGTCTCTGTAACTCTTTTTCTCTCATCATCTCGCTCTCTCTCTGTTTTTCTCCTTCTCTGTCTCTGTAACTCTCTCTCTCATCATCTCTCTCTCTGTCTTTCTCCTTCTCTGTCTCTGTAACTCTCTCTCTCATCATCTCTCTCTCTTTGTCTTTCTCCTCCTCTGTCTCTGTAACTCTCTCTATCATCATCTCTCTCTGTCTGTCTTTCCCCTTCTCTGTCTCTGTAACTCTCTCTCATCATCTCTCTCTCTCTGTCTTTCTCCTCCTCTGTCTCTGTAACTCTCTCTCTCATCATCTCTCTCTCTTTGTCTTTCTCCTCCTCTGTCTCTGTAACTCTCTCTATCATCATCTCTCTCTGTCTGTCTTTCCCCTTCTCTGTTTTTCCCCTTCTCTGTCTCTGTAACTCTCTCTCATCATCTCTCTCTCTCTGTCTTTCTCCTCCTTTCCTGTCACATCTCATCTCCCTCACGACTATAGTTAATTAAATAAAGTCACATGTTTGGTAAACAACAGGTGTAGACTAACATTGAAATGCTTACTTACGAGCCCTTCCCAACGATCCAGAGAGAAAATAGAAAAAATGATTGTGAAGTGCGCTATGTGGATGTGTAAATACATAGATTAACACTCAGGGCTCAATCTAGACTGAGAGTGTGTGCAGATCATGATAGTCAGACAAGAATCAATATTCGGGGATTAGGGTGTTCTAGGGGTTTACAGTGTCAGCATATGAAGGGTGTGGTTGGTTTCTTCGTAGACTAGACTGGATAGAACAGCATTAATTCCTGGTGTTATCTATCTAACTGAAGAAGACTGAGACTGAAGAAGCACGAATTGTGCGAAACGTCAGGAATTTTGTCTTCCTAAATTGTAATGACAGTGGTGGAAAAAGTACCCAAAAAGTCATACTTGAGTTAAAGTAACGATACCTTCATAGAAAACGACTCAAGTAAAAGTGAAAGTCACCAGGTAAAATACTACTTGAGTAAATGTCTCAAAGTATTTGGTTTTAAATATACTTAAGTATCAAAAGTCAATGTAATTGCAAAAATATACTTAAGTACCAAAAGTAAAGTAAAAAAATTGCTTATATTAAGCAATTTCAAATTGCTTATATTAAGCAAACCAAAAGGCACATTTTCTAAAATCATTTTTTTATGGAAAGCCCGGGGCATACTCCAACACTCAGACATCTCCTCTAGCTACATTGGGCTCAGCTGTAGTTACACTGGGCTCTGCTATAGCTACACTGGGCTCTGCTATAGCTACACTGGGCTCAGCTGTAGTTACACTGGGCTCTGCTGTAGCTACACTGGGCTCTGCTATAGCTACACTGGGGCTACACTGGGCTCAGCTGTAGTTACACTGGGCTCTGCTGTAGCTACACTGGGCTCTGCTGTAGCTACACTGGGCTCTGCTGTAGCTACACTGGGCTCAGCTGTAGTTACACTGGGCTCTGCTATAGCTACACTGGGCTCTGCTGTAGCTACAGTGGGCTCTGCTGTAGCTACAGTGGGCTCTGCTGTAGTTACACTGGGCTCTGCTGTAGTTACACTGGGCTCTGCTATAGCTACACTGGGCTCTGCTGTAGTTACACTGGGCTCTGCTGTAGCTACACTGGGCTATGCTGTAGCTACACTGGGCTCTGCTGTAGTTACACTGGGCTCCGCTGTTCTTACACTGGGCTCTGCTATAGCTACACTGGGCTCTGCTGTAGCTACAGTGGGCTCTGCTGTAGTTACACTGGGCTCTGCTGCAGTTACACTGGGCTCTGCTGTAGCTTCACTGGGCTCTGCTGTACAGTAGCTACACTGGGCTCTGCTGTAGCTACACTGGGCTCTGCTGTAGTTACACTGGGCTCTGCTGTACAGTAGTTCCACTGGGCTCTGCTGTACAGTAGTTCCACTGGGCTCTGCTGTAGTTACACTGGGCTCTGCTGTAGTTACACTGGGCTTTGCTGTACAGTAGTTACACTGGGCTCTGTTGTAGCTACACTGGGTTCTGCTGTACAGTAGTTCCACTGGGCTCTGCTGTAGTTACACTGGACTCTGCTGTAGTTACACTGGGCTCTGCTGTAGTTACACTGGGCTCTGCTGTAGCTACACTGGGCTCTGCTGTAGCTACACTGGTCTCTGCTGTAGTTACACTGGGCTTTGCTGTACAGTAGTTACACTGGGTTCTGCTGTAGTTACACTGGGCTCTGCTGGACAGTAGTTACACTGGGTTCTCCTGTAGTTACACTGGGTTCTGCTGTACTTACACTGGGCTCTGCTGTAGTTACACTGGGGTCTGCTGTAGTTACACTGGGCTCTGCTGTAGCTACACTGGGCTCTGCTGTAGTTACACTGGGCTCTGCTGTAGTTACACTGGGCTCTGCTGTACAGTAGTTACACTGGGCTCTGCTGTAGTTACACTGGGCTCTGCTGTAGCTACACTGTGCTCTGCTGAAGTTACATTGGGCTCTGCTGTACAGTAGTTACATTGGGCTCTGCTGTACAGTAGTTACACTGGGCTCTGCTGTAGCTACACTGGGTTCTGCTGTAGTTACACTGGGCTCTGCTGTAGTTACACTGGGCTCTGCTGTCACTAGCTTTTCTATGGGAATGTTATGCTCTCACCAGTCAAAGACCCTGTCAGGAGTCAGAGGCTTTGAGTCCTGATCCACAGTAGAGACAGTAGAGAACAGTAGATCACTGTAGTGTATGCATAGTGATCCTTCTGCCAGTGTGAGACTCTCCTCTGTCTCCCTGCTGCAGTCATATGATTTATAGAGGAGACTCCCTGTTGAAGAACCTGAAGAAGGATCACTCAGGTCTGCAGAGGCTTCTCCTCTGTGTCCCTCCTTAGTGCTTCACCTACACTGCTACTGTACTGTACCTGCTGGCATGGCACTCCTTATTCCCATTTCACTTTCTGGTTTTGATGGTAGAAAGAGAGAAGCCAGGCTTGGCTACCTCTCCTTTTCTTTTTTCAAAGTTAGTGATTGTTTAACACTTTATATATTCTCTCTCTGCGTGTGTGCTTATTGGAGATGGTGAATTAGGTCTGAAGTGTTCACTGCAGGTTGTGTTCGAAACTTTAAAGGAAGGAAGCCCCCCCCTGCTCTCTCACCCCCTCCTCTGTCACTCTCCCCTCTCTATGTCTCTCACAGACACACACACTCCAGTCCCTGCGTGCTTTGGCACAGTTGTCATACAGCACACAGCGTTATTTGCACATTATTAGTTATTACTTTATCGTCTCCCGAAGCTGTCAGAAGACATCCTCCTGGAATATACAGCAGCATAAAGCCATCAGTCCTCATTACCGCTACCCTGCGCCACAGTTTACACAACACACACACACACCACACACTCATGATGACAACATGCTAATGTATGGGTGCCGCTGACATGGCTGCACACCCATGATATGTGAGACACACTGAGACTCACATCTGTGAATGGGACTGAGCTGAATGTGGCTGGATGATAAAAGAACTCACTGAGGCTTTTGTATGTGCAGTCAAACAGAAACATAGCTGGATGGGTTAGTTAGTAAAGTCTCACTGTCAGAACACGGAATATGTAACACCGTTCTGTACCACTAGGTGGCAGGGTGCTGAAAGGGAGTGGCCCAGGGTGGTTGATGGTGGAGGTGTTCTCTCCCAGTCCTACACAGGTGTGCTGTACAGTAGAACCCCCGGGGGCTCTGGGGCTTGAGAAGGGCCCCAGCAAGTCAGTGAGGTGGGTGAGTTACTGTGTCTGTCTCAGATAGTAATCAACCTAGCAGCCCTGCCTCACCTTGCCTTGCCTTACCTGTCTCACCTTGCCTTGCCTTACCTGTCTCACCTTGCCTTGTCTTACCTGGCTCACCTTGCCTTGTCTTACCTGTCTCACCTTGCCTTGTCTTACCTGTCTCACCTTGCCTTGTCTTACCTGTCTCACCTTGCGTTCCCTGGCTCACCTTAAAGAATATAATGAAATATGTTTTGATCCTTCCCTCTTTCTATTTGCCTTACCTGTCTCATCTTGCCTTGCCTTACCTGTCTCACCTTGTGTCTTGCCTTACCTGAATAACAGATGTACCTGTCTAACCTGACCTTGTTCCCATCATTACTTTGGCTGTTCTGTGTCTGGATGTTGACCTGTCTACCTTAAAAGAATATAATGCCTTGTTTTGATCCTTCCCTCTTGAAGATTAAGCAAATCAGACCTCCTGCACTGACATGCCTCTCCTCTCTTTATTACCAGAGCCTGTTGTTAGTGCCCTGGGTCCCAAATGGCACCCTATTCCTTATGCAGTACACTACTTTTGACCAGGTCCAATAGGGCTCTGGTCAAATGTAGTGCACCACATAGGGAATAGGGTCCAATTTGGGACTAATACAGTGACTAACCTTGATGCTGCTTGATGTAGCAAAGAGGCCACATTAGTACTAACTAATTCCCCTGGCTGTGGTTTTGGAAAGCCTTCCTCTACATGTTCCTGAGAGCTGGAGCAGACTGATTATGGGGTTGGTGTGTGTAGTCCTTTGATTCACATTGCAAACATATAGGTCTTCATTCCTCAGAAGTCATTCATTTGTCTGATTGAGCAAGATGCCTATTTCAAGTCATCCATCACAGGACAGGTGACATGAGAAAGGCGTCACCCAAAGCCCCGGTGGCTTGGAGCTTATTGATGTTTATCTGAGGAGTTGGAAAGGTATCATTGTGAACATGATGTAATGTGGTTGTCATCAGAGGACTGAGAGATAGTTCATGTACTCTGGAAAGTGGACATGCTTGAACAACTGTGTTGACAGCCTTGCTGGAAGGATTATTGTTGCTTTGATGAAATTACTTCCTTGTAAATAAAAGGTTTCAACGATGGAATATTAGAACTGGTTACCTTACTTACACCGTTGAGATTATTGCTGTTTGTTTGAGTGAGAACGTGTGTCAAAGAAGACAGAGGAGAGCAGAGTGACGTTGACTGAAATCTGTTGTACCTGTAGTACTACAGTACTGACTGTAGTTTTATGGAGGACGTGGCTGCTCTCCAGAAGGTCACACATACAGTAACAACGTTGTCTGACAGCCATAGAAGCAGTGTCTCTGCCCGCGCTGTTGTCATTGACGTGTCCTCATTTGTTTCATCCTTCATTATCAGTATAAAGCAGCAGTCTGGATGGCCAGCAGCACCAGCTGAGGGATTCATCACTAAGTTGCTCCTGGAGAGCTGCATCTCTCTCTCTGCATAATGCCAAAACACAATTATGTAAAGTTATTTACGACAACAACAAACAATAATGGATTTAATATATGCCCTTACCTTCCAGCAAGCGTTTTATATGTAAATGAGCGATGGATGATGATTCTTGGGGAAAGGAGGAGAAGGGAGGACTTTGCGTGTCTCTCTTTCCTGGAGTGTTGTATGCATCCATCTCTTTGTTGCCGGGCGGATTAGTGAGATCTGTTATGGTTTGTTAACATGGGGTTTTTGATTCCAATTGAAACGAAACCATGTGTAGAATTAGATTAAAGACAATGGCTGTGTCCGAAATGGCACCCTATTCCCTATGCTTGGCACTACTTTTGACCAGGGCCAGCATAGGTGATAGGGGGGACGTGCCGGACATCAACCGACGTTATGTGAGTCCCTATGGATGTCCCTATTATCTGGCCTGGCTCTGTTGTTGTGAAGTGGGTCTGTGTTCTCCTGTTTTTGTTCTGTAATGGGCTATAATAACTTCTATAAATCATACTGACTGGGAGCAGCTCCACAGGATCTGCTTGGCATTGATGGAAGGTGAGGAGACTGGTGGGGAAAGTCTTAGGCGATATAAGCGGAGGGAAAGTTTGGGCGTCAGCCTCCTTGGGTTTAGAGTTAGTTTCTTTGTTGAAGAGGGACTCTAACTTGGTATTGAGGAGGAAGGCGAAAGAAGGTTTTGATAGTGATGCAGATACAGTGTGTTGGGATAGGTGAGGATATGAATGGAGGTACGGTACTGGGCAGGTCGTCTTGGGAGGTTGGCCTAAGCATTTTTTCTGGCCACCTATATCTTGATTTATTGTATTTATTTTTTGCAAAAAATCAAACATTTTGGATTTTAAAAATGTAATATTCAAGTAAAGACCGCTTTCAGTGTTAACTTAAACAACAAAATACATTTACATTTAAGTCATTTAGCAGACGCTCTTATCCAGAGCGACTTACAAATTGTTGCATTCACCTTATGACATCCAGTGGAGCAGCCACTTTACAATAGTGCATCTAAATCTTTTAAGGGGGGTGAGAAGGATTACTTTATCCTATCCTAGGTATTCCTTAAAGAGGTGGGGTTTCAGGTGTCTCCGGAAGGTGGTGATTGACTCCGCTGTCCTGGCGTCGTGAGGGAGTTTGTTCCACCATTGGGGGGCCAGAGCAGCGAACAGTTTTGACTGGGCTGAGCGGGAACTGTACTTCCTCAGTGGTAGGGAGGCGAGCAGGCCAGAGGTGGATGAACGCAGTGCCCTTGTTTGGGTGTAGGGCCTGATCAGAGCCTGGAGGTACTGAGGTGCCGTTCCCCAAATATATATATATTTTAAATAATACATATTTGAGAACTATGAATCACTAAAATAAAAGCTAGAGAAAAATGATAAATTTAGAAATATTGATTTAAATGATAATGTATGAGCATAAGAAGAACACAGCGCTAGACATTGCAAAATGCATAGAATTGCAGGAAAATTAGCTTCAGCCATTGCCACGCCCCTCACCACGCCCCTCGTCACGCCCACCACCTAAGCCTGTTTTTGATCCAGAAAAAACCTTGATACAGAAAATGTTTTGAACAAAAGACAATAGAGGCACATAGGAGGTGTTCTGGTGTTTGTGTGTGTGGGGGGAATGATGTGTTGGGGTTGGACTGTGTATGGTTTGTGTGTGTGGGGGGAATGATGTGTTGGGGTTGGACTGTGTATGGTTTGTGTGTGTGGGGGGAATGATGTGTTGGGGTTGGACTGTGTATGGTTTGTGTAAGCCTACTTATACTGTATGTGAGCTGAGGGTTGAGCAATTATGGTGAACTCATCCATTACTGGCCAGTGATGTGTTGTCAATAAGGAAGGCGTTTCACTTTGTTCTGTAAGCCCTGACAGTGTTACACATTTAGTTCTACCACAGGGACTTGTCCAGAGGCCTGTTTTACATTGAACACAGCCCACAGAGGATGGAGGGAGGGAGAGCGGGGGGTGGATGAAGGGGCAGAGAGATGGAGGGAGAGGTGGAGGAAAGTAACTAGTGATTAATTATGTGCAGACCTGATTGTGACAAGCTATCTGCTGCTATTAATGGGCAGAGATAATTACACTGGATTGTAATTGCAGCCTCGGATTTCAGAAGTGTACTGTGTCCAACATCAATCTTCATACCAAACCCTGCAACTTGGAGTTAAACTTCATTTGTAGTAATTCCTGTAATTCAGCTCAACTACTGAATTTTCGGAGAAGTCGAGTGTCAAGAAGGGGGGGGGTGTTTGTGTGTGTCGAGGGGGGTAGGACGGGGATTAAAAGGGTGTCAGGGATAGACAGACAGGTCAGAACAGAACACAGTGATATTACAGCTACACTGCTTGAGGTTATGAAAAATAATTAGATGTTGGGGGAAAAAACATTCAGTTGTTATGAGGTGGCATATTACAGTTTTCACAACTTTCCTTGCACACAGCTCTTTCTTTTAATTCAGCTCCTAAATGAGAGCCATTATTCTCGCTCTCACGCATAGCATTACTGAAGAATGAAAAGAAAATAACACTTTTTTATTTGTCTAAATATTTCATAAAAAAATCTTAAGTGTGGATTAATGAGAAAATAATGCCTGCCAAGTGATTTTCAGGCTTCATTTAAACTGCTGAAAGAGAAGTCCCATGTATTTGACATAAAAAAGCTCTGTCAATGTAAAGGTCTGTTCTGTGTCATGAGCATAATAACTCTGCCTATTACACTCAAATATTCAAGAAGATAAATGGATAGTTTACTTCATATTCTATCCAATTTTGGCACAATTTTTTCATTAAAGAATCAAAACCTTATAATAAAATTTTCAAATGAAGCCCAGCTTCTCTTTTTGCCTTTCTAAAGTTACTCTGGCAGTGTGTTTAAAGAGGATGAAATGAAGAACGTAATGAAAGGGAAGGAAACTTTAAGAGAACTTCAGAATGTGAAGCAATCAGGACTTAAAGCTCCGTTTGGTCTCCCCATCACAGTGACTCCTGCTCCACCACAGAGTCACACACTGGCAGACTCAGAACACAGGGTATGCACGCACGCACGCACGCACGCACACACGCACACACACACACACACACACACACACACACACACACACACACACACACACACACAGGGCAGAAAATGGCACATGTGACGGTTCTTTATTCCAGTCCCTTCCAGTGTCGTGCCGTCTCACTTCTCTCCCCTGCCTGTCTTCTGACACACTCTGTTACACTCTCCCCTCTTCTGTGGCTTAGAGAACGACTGGGACGACACAGCTGGAGACAGTCCCCACCAGGGGAGGAGAAGAGAGAGAAGGGGTGGTGGAGAGAAAAAGAGAAAGACAGAACTTGGGGGAGAGAGTAGAGGAAATGGAGGAAGAAAAAGAAAGGGTGGGGGGGTGTGTTGAGAAAAAACCCACTTTAGTTTTTTTCATGCCCACTGGCAGAGCTAAACAAACAGAGAGAGAGAGCAGCATTAACTGTAACGGCCCTTGATCTGTGGGAGTTTAGAGCGCTGTCGGCACGGCTAATGAACACTTCATTTAGTTTTAATGGTGCCGGCGCCTCTCCGCGCGCAGCCTTCAAAAGCACCCTTTATTTGGGTCATTTAGCGCTCTTTCTCCGAGCAGAGCCCAGGGGACGGTGGATCCAGTCCACATCGCACACCGCCTCTCTCTGCCTGCCTGCCGGAGCGCCTGAGACCGGGGGGATATTAATAGGGCTATCTGGGAAAAATAAATAAGTGATGGCTGGGGTTTACCCCCTCCAATCCAAAGAGTCCTGAGAGCTTATTAAGGCAAAGTGAAGAGAGCGAGAAAGATAGGCAGTTGGGGAATGAGTTTCATATGAATTTTTCACCTTTTTATGGAGCCTGTATTTTAATTTTTACTTTCTAGTTTCTCTCTTTCTTTTATCTCCCCTCTCTTCTTTCTCTCTCTTCGTCTTTCTCTGTGTGCCTCTTCTATAGTAATTGTAAGCAGGGCAATTATGGATTGTGTGTGAGTTAATTACAGCATTGCTTAGGGCCCCGGGGGAATGTTGGCGGAATGTTCCGGCTGATAAAGAACCCAGCAGCTCATGAGCACCCCACCAACCAGCCAATGGTGTCTCAGGTCTTCAGAGAGTCTGACCAAAGGGAGCCAATCCCCTGGGCCCGCCTCAGCCGACGACCAATTAATATTAAGCAGGAATTAATCTTAATGGGACACATCACAGAATGGACACATCACAGAATGGACACATCGTTCTGATTCTGAACAGGTCCTCTCGAGGTGAAGAGGAATTAATGCAGCCAGGCGATTGGCTGGCTGTGACTCCTCAGCTTAGTTCTGAGTCCTCATCCTCCCTCAGCGGGCTACAGACCCTACAGACAAGATCAGCCCAGCAAACATGTGTTCTCTACTCCTCACCATGTTGGGACATTAGTTAACTTGGTGTACCGTAAGTTCCTGTAGTAAAAAAAACAGCAAATCAGATCAGTTGACAAGCAATGGCTGTTAAGGAGGCAGTTTGCTGTCAATCACTGCAGTTAGGATTACTGATGTACTGCTTGCTGCTCTATCTTCTGATAGATAGACCATATAAATAGAATTACTAGAATAACTCAAACTATTTATATGGCCATGACAACATATGGTATAAGGAGGCCTGTCTATATTGATGTGGCTGTTAGCAGCTCCTTTTGTTTTATTAGGTTGTTTCAGCCTGGCCCCTCCAGCCCCTGTCAGATCCCATCGGGGGGGTCGATCAGGACCCATGCCCAGTTTGAGTATTGATTTCTGTTGGGGGAGTTTGGCTCCATTAAGGTCCTCACCGGGGGTTTCGAGGGGTCACCGAGACGGGGAGCAGTCCGCCGTGACCCCAGCTGCAGTTTACACATCGATTAACTCTGTCTACGTCCTAAATGGCACCCTTTTCCCTTTATAGTGCACTATCAGGGCCCATCAATAAACATAACTTATAGGGAAGAGGGTGCCATTTGGTACCCACACTCTGACTGGGAAAGACTGGTCCTGAGGAGGTAAATGCTGTCCGGCAGGCCCCCATACACACGATTATGGTACATTAGCCCTCTGGTTAAAGCTGAAGGCTTGCACTAAGTTAATTAGCACTTTGTTATGATATCAGTGATGACAGGAGGTAGAGATATAGACCGACAGGCATTGATTCCTGCTCTCTCCATTTCAACCATAGAGACCGTTAGTTACCGCCATGCAATCCACCGGATACTCCCATACTCTCCCATCCGTCCCAGTAGAACGCTCCCGTCACTACCTGGAAACGATTAGCTAGTACTAACCCCGTGACGAGCACTAATACGCTAACTACTGAGGGAGATCATAGGGATATTTAAACTGCTATGAGCTGCTGTTTGAAACACACACACTGTATAACCCGTGCCTGGGGTATATTCCTCTTCTTCTTCATCTCTCTGTTGTTCCTTTGTGGCCCTCTCCTTTATGCCATCTTTCGCTCACCACATCAATTATGTTTGAACAGACTGACTGGCATTTTCTGAATGCTTGTGTAATGTTACTGACTGTTTATACAAACTCTCGTCTTATAGAGGAGTCCTGGACTTGTTGTCGTGATGGCTTGTGACAGCCCTGTGAGTGCAGTGTTTGAAGCAGGGGCTTGTGGGAGTGCACATCCCACTCTCTCTAGTCTCTAAGACACAACGGCCCAGGAGATGAACTTGACTCTCACTGACTCCTCCGTGGTCGTTTCGTCGCACATCTCTCCGCCGACGACACACTTGTCTTTCTGCTTAGGATTGGCTCCCCAGCCCCCCTCCGCTGGAAGCACGAAGGCCCTGGCGATAATTTCTTACTTTGGCAATTAATGCGTAAAGTGTCAGAAAGCTGAGTGTCTTTGTCTCCTGCACTCTGCTCCTCTGGCAGCCTAATTAACATATTCCCCATCTCTCGTCATCGCTTTCTCGCTCTCTCTTTCTCTCCTCTATACCCTAATCCCATTGTGTTATGCCTGCCATTGTCTTTCAGTTTGCCTTGCGCTCTTTTTCTGTCACTCTTCTCCTCTCTCTCTCTCTCTCTCTCTTTCTTTCTGTCTCTCTCTCTCTTTCTGTCTCTCTCTCTCTCTCTTTCTGTCTCTCTCTCTCTTTCTGTCTCTCTCTCTCTTTCTGTCTCTCTCTCTCTCTCTCTCTCTCTCTTCTTTGTTGAATAAAAGGTATGTCAATGATCACCACTGTCTTTTTTTCTTCTCTTTTACAATGCACTGCACTCGATACTGTTTGTTTTACCAGCAGTTAAACTACAGTCACTATCTTTTCTTTTCTCATCTTTCTGTTTTTACCCCTTTCTTCTTTTTTTGCTTGGGGCCAGCCAGTCAGCCAGCCAGGCAATGAGCAAAAGTGTCTAGATCAAGCACCTTGGTTTCGTTCCAAATGGCACCCTATTCCTTATGGGCCCTGGTCAAAAGTAGTGCACTAGATAGGAAATAGGATGCCATTTGGAACGTATTTCTTGTCTGTCAGCAGCGTTGGAGGGAATTAATCACGAGTCAATAAGTGCTCTGATGAAGATTCAGAGATGCTGGTTAAGATAGTCGTCAGGTGCGTCTGATCCGTCATGCTGTTGACAGCTGCTGCAGGCGGAACACTGAGCCAGGCATTAGGGCCTGTTCACCAACCTCTCCCTCTGTCTCTCTGTCTCTGCCTGTAAGGCACTGGTCACACTGCTGAGAGCCTTGTGGACAGTCTGTGTCTGTCACACACTAGCTTGTTTTATTTTGCCATATTTTATAGTGTTTCACTACTGCTCACCTTATAGTCAGTGACCTTATACACAGACACAGATAACAGACAGAGAGACACAGACCTGAGCTGCTTCTTGTGTCAGAGCATTATTTTTGCACCACCTTTGCTCCACATAATTTCTAGGGAAGAAGTCAGCTACGTAAAGTATATCTTATAGTCAGACATATCTCTGACATTACTTACTGAGATCAGATACAAGGTGAAATAGGATCATTGGGACAAAATAATAGATTCAACAATGATAAATGTATTCTAAAATGTTACAAATGATGACTGTAGTTCCATTTGAAAAGGGGCTGTAGGCGTGGTTTTTTGTGTTTTTCTGCCCAGTGCAGCATTCCTCAGGGTAATTTACTACATGGCTGGGAGCAGCTAGTTTAATTTCAGAGCACAAATGAAAGCGTTTGTGGCATATTGACATATTGTTCTTGTTAAGAAATGTTTAAGGTAGAGATACACACGGTGGTAATTGCAGGTTTGACTGTGAGTCAGGCAGAGCAGTTGAGTGAACAGACATCAATACACCCTGACCCTGGGAAAGACATGGAAATCAAATAGAATATTACAGATAGAGCATCAATGCAGAGGTATGTCATCTAACTTAACTCTTTCCCTGCCTGTAGAGGAGAATCACTCACACCATGCCAGGCAGTTACACTACACACAGAAAGAAGTAGAAAATAGAATTTACACACAAAAAAAATGAAAAAATAAACATTTGCCTAGAAAAACAGAACTGGGGCAGAAATGAAGATTGAGGACACATGAGCCTGTAATAAAGATAGCATAACAAACACCAGCCAAAATTAGTCTCTCACAATAAACTGACAGGGGTAGGAAAACAACCACCAACCCACTTTATAATGTTGAATTATAATGAAGCATTGATTGTTTGTCCTCGATTCCTATTCCAGTTGCTAACCAACCAACCAAATTGAATGCAGCAGCCACTTGTGAACAGCCAAAGCTGTGTCTTAGTTGTTCTCATTAGTACAAGTTATGTTAATATTCTACTCAGAAGTTAAGGAGGAGCAGTGATCTAGATCAAAGAGAGAGGCCCTTGGGATGTCACTTCCTGTTTGTTGCTACTACTTCCTGTTTGCCTGTCGGTGGTCAGCTGCAGTGTTCCCGGCAACAGTGTTAAACAGTGCTACCAACCATCTCACTGTCACAGCTAGAGGGTAGCGCGCCGCAGGACCAGGGTCCTCTGGGCTGCCTGTTTGTTTGTGCTGTCTTTTATTATGCCAGATTTTTACATTTCTTTAATTGTCGTTGTGGCAGAGACAGGAATGTGCAGTTGCTTGCTGGCGGAGAGGTGAAGGGCCCAATTAGGTTGGGTCCTGGTGCCTGGGGGGGCTCTGGTGGCGGGCTGGGGGCCTGGTGAGCAGCTGTCCCTGGTGTTGCCTGCTGGTGGGAGAAGGAGAAAAAGGAGGAGAAAGAGAGAGGCAGAGCGAGAGACAGATTGAGGGAAAAGTGAGGGAAAATAGAATGAAAGAGAGGGAAAAGAGAGAGGAGCATGGAGAGAAAGGAGAGAGAGAGAGAGAGAGAGAGTGGCAGACGTACTGGTCGCTCAGGGACATGGCTTCCTTCCCAGCAGCCTCTGCTCACCAGACCTCACCACTCTCCCTTACCACTTTTAATGCTGTCTGATGTTGTAAAGTTATGTACGTGACGTCTCCTACCTAAGTGAAGCGGTTTCCCATCGCCCTCCCTAGTTTTAACAGTACGTGTGGCCAATTAGACCCTAGGTTATGAGGCTGTGTATGAATTACAATGTATTATTTATCCTTCCCCAAATGTTGCCCATTAGACATTTGTCGTCGTTCCCCTCTTTAACAGCTGTGGTGGTAGGAACCCGTTAAGAACCAGGAAGTAAAAGATACACTATGGTCTGTCACACACTTCCACTGTGGTCCTGTGGGTGACATGGGAACGGGACAGAATGCTCTGGTGAACACACAGACACTGTTAAAGACAGTGTTAACATAGTAACTTGGGATTTTTAGGGAGTGTAGCACCAGTAGATAGTGGAATTATACGTCCTGTAACACGGGCCCAGATAGTGTAGTGTGTGTTGTTGAATGTTTCAGAGGGGGCAGTATTGTCTTTAACACCATGTTGTTGACTATGATATCGTACTGTCTGTAACACTGTGTTCTCTATGGTAGCAGAGAGTAAGAGGAAAAGCCAGAGAGTTTACTCCGCCCAAAATCTGTCCATTAAAATAAGACCACAAAGTGAATCATTTTTGTATGGAGGTCAATGAGTGTTGAATTTGTTCAACAAAAAATGTAATTGATAATTTGCTACGTGAGTCTTATTTATTCTAATATATAGTTGAAGTCAGATGTTTACATACACATTAGCCAACTACATTTAAACTCAGTTTTACACAATTCCTGACATTTAATCCTAGTAAGAATTCCCCGTCTTAGGTCAGTTAGGATCTCCACTTTATTTTAAGAATGTAAATGTCAGAATAATAGTAGAGAGAATGATTTATTTCAGCTTTTATTTCTTTCATCACATTCCCAGTGGGTCAGAAGTTTACATACACTCAATTAGTATTTGGTAGCATTGCCTTTAAATTGTTTAACTTGGGTCAAACGTTTCAGGTAGCCTTCTACAAGCTTCCCACAATAAGTTGGGTGAATTTTGGCCCATTCCTCCTGACAGAGCTGGTGTAACTGAGTCAGGTCTGTAGGCCTCCTTGCTCGCACACGCTTTTTCAGTTCTACCCACAAATGTTCTATATTATTGAGTTCAGGACTTTGTGATGGCCACTCCAATACCTTGACTTTGTTGTCCTTAAGCCATTTTGCCACAACTTTGGAAGTATGCTTGGGGTCATTGTCCATTTGGAAGATATATCAATATCTCCACATAATTGTCCTACCTCATGATGCCATCTATTTTGTGAAGTGCACCAGTCCCTCCTGCAGCAAAGCACCCCCACAACATGATGCTGCCACCCACTGGGATGGTGTTCTTCGGCTTGCAAGCCTCCCTCTTTTCCCTCCAAACATAACGATGGTCATTATGGCCAAACAGTTCTATTTTTGTTTCATCAGACCCCAGAGGACATTTCTCCAAAAAGTACGATCTTTGTCCCCATGTGCAGTTGCAAACCATAGTCTGGCTTGTTTATGGCCTTTTTGGAGCAGTGGCTTCTTCCTTGCTAAGCGGCCATTCAGGTTATGTCAATATAGGACTCATTTTACTGTGGATATAGATACTTTTGTACCTGTTTCCTCCAGCATCTTCACAAGGTCCTTTGCTTTTGTTCTGGGATTGATTTGCACTTTTCGCACCAAAGTACGTTCATCTCTAGGAGACAGAACGCGTCTCTTTCCTGCGCGGTATGATGGCTGCGTGGTCCCATGGTGTTTATACTTGCGTACTATTGTTTGTACAGATGAACGTGGTGCCTTCAGGCATTTGGAAATAGCTCCCAAGGATGAACCAGACCTGTGGAGGTCTACAATTGTTTTTCTGAGGTCTTGGCTGATTTCTTCTGATTTTCCCATGATGTCAAGAAAAGAGGCGCTGAGTTTGAAGGTAGGCCTTGAAATACATCCACAGGTACACCTCCAATTGACTCAAATTATGTCAATTCGCCCATCAGAAGCTTCTAAAGCCATCACATAATTTTCTGGAATTTTCTAAGCTGTTTAAAGGCACAGTCAACTTAGTGTATGTGAACTTCTGACCCACTGGAATTGTGATATAGTGAATTATAAGTGAAATAATCTGTCTGTAAACAATTGTTAGGAAAATTACTTGTCATGCACAAAGTAGATGTCCTAAGTAGATGTCCTAAAACGATAGTTTGTTAACAAGAAATGTGTGGAGTGGTTGAAAAACGAGTTTTAATGACTCCAACCTCAGTGTATGTAAACTTCCCACTTCAACTGTAGGTTTTGTCATTATTAGGTTGTAACAGATGCACGTATATAAGTGGACGCACGTGGCATTTCAGGAACAACAACAATAACACATTTTTATGCCTGTCTGTTCAAGTTTTAATGTATTGTGCACAGTGAAATGCCCCACAAGTTTTATGAGCAAAAGGTTATATTTTTATTTGTACTATAAAAACAACAGCAAATCAGCCCAAGCGATTTTCATTTTGGAAATCTGTTTCAAATATTCCCACACATAATAGAGAGATATATGTATGAAAAAGTATGAAAAATATATGCACTATGTTGCTCTGGATGAGAGTGTCTGCTAAAATGACTAAATTTGTAAATGATTATGTTTTTGTCAAATATTATATATGTTTGGGCTTCTTTCTGTCAATTTGCTGTCTACAAATGATTTGTAATTATGTTCCGGTGACTAGGATTCAGGATATATGATAAACAGAGTAGCAGCAGTGTACATGATATGATAATTGTATGTGCGTGTGTGTAAAGTCAGTATAAATGTGTGTGCATGTCATGTGTGTGTGAGCAAATGAAGTGAGTGGGTGTGTGTGTGTGTTGGAGTGTCAGTGTGCGTGACTGAGTCCTGTGATTGTGCATAGAGACAATACAAGTCCATGTATCCATTTTGTTAGCTACTTAGCAGTCTTATGACTTGGGGATAGAAGCTGTTCAGCAGCCTGTTAGTGTCAGAGTTGATGCACCAGTTCCGCTTACCATGCAGAAGCAGAGAGAACACACGCATATCTGCTCTCTCATTGGCTAGACTGGTCCCACATGATCTCGCCTCCTCCCGCCTGCCTTCCATCTTTGAGGGCAAAATGTATTTCGATTGTTAGATCGAGCCACTCGACTATCTTGTCAATATAATAGATCATCTTTGATGGTAGTGATTTTTAGGGAGTTAAGTACCAGTGGATAGGGAAATGATACTTCCTGTTACACAGTGTGTTGTTTCAGAGGGGGCAGTATTGTCTGTGACACCATGTTGACTCCCGTAGGTAGCGGTTCCCTGATCTCTCTCTTTCTCCGAGGCGGTGTGGTGAGTAGTGTCTAATGACAGGCCAGATGAATGATGAGACCATACACTGGTAATGTTCTGCGCTGAGTAGCGGCTGCATTGGTTTCTGTCCTGTTAACTCCACTGGTGGAAGATGGATTGTGCCGCGCTCTGCACTCATACAAAGACACCTCATTGCTCCGCAATGAAAATAAAGCTTTTCCAGCTCAAATGAAGACCAATAGTTGGTCTAGGCCCTGGATGAGACAGAGCCACAATAGCCCTGAGGACAGTGGTGGCCCTGGCATCGGTGTCACCGACATGAGTGACTGACACACCATGAAATGGGCTGCGTTCGCTCGACGCTCCACCAAGGCTCATTTGTTTACAGATGACTTCCTGCTAATTGTGCCCGTGGCTTTGTGGAGTTTCAGTTTCTGCCTCACTCAGCTCTGATGAACTTAACTCAAGTATCTGTCCCCATTAAAGGCTTTCACTTTGCTTGCTGATTCTCCACCAAGATTCCCCTTCAAATGACAGATGACACTGTGGAGAAACATCTAATAGAAGTGTGTAATGGGCTCTGATGACAGACGACACGGTTGGAAGACCATGTAATCTCCTCGCAATTAATTAAAGTGCGTCCTGTGTGCGTTTTTTCTTTTTCACATACACCCCCCCCACACCACCCCCACCACCACCATGAACCAGATGCCACAAAATAACTCAAGTAACATTGCTGTCACCAGTAAAAAATGAAGGCCCACACCCTAACAAAGAAGGGTACTTAGAGGTAGGAGAGGAGAGGGAGGCAGCTGCAGGGTTATTTGTGCTCTACTGCTCAGCATCGTCCTGCTAAGGGTCCTCAGCAGCCTAACATCTGTACCCCTGCACCAAACCCCCCCCGAATGTAATTACCCAAAACACACCAGCCCACCCGCTTCCCAGTCTGTCAGCACCTTGCTGGAGAGGAGATTGTGAAGAGGAAGTAAGGATGAAGAGTTGTTCTGTCCTATGTTAGGCCAGTTGGCCACCTCTCCCATTTTACAGTATACTGTATCTATTCATGTATCCTATTGTCATATGACTTCATCTTCACCATTGTGTATTTTACATTCAATATATTTCTAGTTATCTTTTATTAGTATCATCACTACTAACCACCAATGTTAGTCACAGTAGTATGAGAATAGTGATGAGAGCTACTTTCATTATTCTCCTTTCCCTCTTTCACTATTGTTTTCCCTGTTTACTTTTTCCTCCATGATATTGATCCAAAGCCACTTATTTGTATAAGTAAATGAGAAATTGTCCATGCTTTGTGTACGTTTTGATGGGAGCTATCAGTCTGGAGTTACCGCTGTCATTGATTTGATTAAAGGCATTATGCATTGTCTAATGACTTTTACACTTGACTGGCTGGAGGATAATCACAGAGTGGTTTCTGACCTAGAACTCCTCTTTCCCCTCCTTGTTCTCTCCATCCTTTCTGTTTCTCTCTCATTCTTTGTTCTCTCACTCGTGCTCTCTTTTTCTATCTATCTGAAGAGAGAGGGACACAGAGCGGCTACAAAAATCCATGCAGCCCTTTCGTTGGAGTGTTATTGGTTTTTCTCTCCTCATTCGTTCCTATACTTGTTTTGCTTTAATATCAATTTTCCATAATTGTTCAATAAATGCAGAGTGAATGAATATGAAGATTAGATGCCAGGGCTGTTTTTGCTCTGCATGGGGGATCGTTTCACATTCAGGACTATACATTTACCACGCCGCAAATTGTCTTGCAATTAAAGCGTATTGCAGATAATAAGCGAAGCGCTGACTCGATTGGGTGTTTAGTTTTATCAAGCCTGTCTTCTTCAAACGGCAGCAGCTCATACCTGGAGCTGAACCATTGAATTGAAACGGCAGCAGCTCATACCTGGAGCTGAACCATTGAATTGAAACGGCAGCAGCTCATACCTGGAGCTGAACCATTGAATTGAAACGGCAGCAGCTCATACCTGGAGCTGAACCATTGAATTGAAACGGCAGCAGCTCATACCTGGAGCTGAACCATTGAATTGAAACGGCAGCAGCTCATACCTGGAGCTGAACCATTGAATTGAAAGCGGCCTGGCAGCTCATACCTGGAGCTGAACCATTGAATTGAAACGGCAGCAGCTCATACCTGGAGCTGAACCATTGAATTGAAACGGCAGCAGCTCATACCTGGAGCTGAACCATTGAATTGAAACGGCAGCAGCTCATACCTGGAGCTGAACCATTGAATTGAAACGGCAGCAGCTCATACCTGGAGCTGAACCATTGAATTGAAACGGCAGCAGCTCATACCTGGAGCTGAACCATTGAATTGAAACGGCAGCAGCTCATACCTGGAGCTGAACCATTGAATTGAAACGGCAGCAGCTCATACCTGGAGCTGAACCATTGAATTGAAACGGCAGCAGCTCATACCTGGAGCTGAACCATTGAATTGAAACGGCAGCAGCTCATACCTGGAGCTGAACCATTGAATTGAAACGGCAGCAGCTCATACCTGGAGCTGAACCATTGAATTGAAACGGCAGCAGCTCATACCTGGAGCTGAACCATTGAATTGAAACGGCAGCAGCTCATACCTGGAGCTGAACCATTGAATTGAAACGGAAGCAGCTCATACCTGGAGCTGAACCATTGAATTGAAACGGCAGCAGCTCATACCTGGAGCTGAACCATTGAATTGAAACGGCAGCAGCTCATACCTGGAGCTGAACAATTTAATTGAAACGACAGCAGCTCATACCTGGAGCTGAAAAATTGAATTGAAACGGCAGCAGCTCATACCTGGAGCTGAACCATTGAATTGAAACGGCAGCAGCTCATACCTGGAGCTGAACCATTTAATTGAAACGGCAGCAGCTCATACCTGGAGCTGAACCATTGAATTGAAACGGCAGCAGCTCATACCTGGAGCTGAACCATTGAATTGAAACGGCAGCAGCTCATACCTGGAGCTGAACCATTGAATTGAAACGGCAGCAGCTCATACCTGGAGCTGAACCATTGAATTGCAGCAGCTCATACCTGGAGCTGAACCATTGAATTGAAACGGCAGCAGCTCATACCTGGAGCTGAACCATTGAATTGAAACGGCAGCAGCTCATACCTGGAGCTGAACAATTGAATTGAAACGGCAGCAGCTCATACCTGGAGCTGAACCATTGAATTGAAACGGCAGCAGCTCATACCTGGAGCTGAACAATTGAATTGAAACGGCAGCAGCTCATACCTGGAGCTGAACCATTGAATTGAAACGGCAGCAGGTCATACCTGGAGCTGAACAATTGAATTGCAGCACATAAAAGATGGACTGAATATGTTCCTGGGAATATTGCCCACTCTCAAAGACCAATCCGTCTTGCTTAGGGAGGCAATCTTAGGTGGAGTAGATAAACTAATATTTGTGTATAACCTCAGTCAGACAATACAAATGATGGGATGATTTTTCATCTCCTTATGCATACAGGGAAATATGAAAAATGGTGGTTAAGGAATATTTGCTGGGTGTGATGCGTGGCGGCTGGCTGGGCTGAGCACCGCCGCGGGCCAGGGTAGACGATTGACGCAGCCTGCCGAGCTGAGCTGCCGAGCTGAGTGAAGAGTGATGAGAATATTATACCCGTCTGTCCCCCCAGCCCCGCCCCACCCCCTCGTCACCACACTAATTCAGACGACCATATGAGAGAGGAGAGCGGGGAGAGCACAGCGCCTGGCCACCACTCCACCACCTCCACCGCTCAACGCCACCCATCGCCTGCCCACCACCATGATTGACAATCGCTCTGACATAATTCTCCCAGTCAGTCATCTCCCCCTCCAGCCTCTTTATTGTTCCTCCCCACGGTGACTCTCTGGAGAAAGCGGTTAGATAAACCTGTCATTTATCAGACCCCCTCCTAACCTGCTCTCCGCCCCTCTAAAAACCTCTTATGGGGGTAATCTGCCTGTGTTACTGGGGCCAGCTATTCATCACCAGTGGCTGAAGCAGAGGGGTCACAGCGCTGATAATTTCCACCTTTGATGCCTCTCCGGCTGGGTCGTGGCAGAGCCGGGTACTGTGTGACTGTGGAGGGGGGATGGGTGGATCTGGTGCTCAAACCCAGGACAAACAGACAGGAGTGGGGGTGAGGAGGGAGCAGAGGGGGGCTGAGCACCCAGCAATAACACAGTATTAGGCCTGGATTGCCACGTGCCCGAGCCCCGCTCTCAGTTATGATTCGATGTGGTATGAACGTTTCCCTGGCCGTCGACAGGATAAGACCGGCCGTGCCCTGCATTAGACTGATTCATCAGACCCAGACATAGACGTGATGCCTCACACTGCCTCCCAATAGGACACTCCTTACACACTGTACTGAGTCGTGGTGATAACTACCCAGCTTCTAATGATGGCCCAGCCCTGTACAGTATTCACATGAACAGGTTCCAGTAACCAGTAACCAGGCAGACAGTGGGGCACAGGGTACTTGTTTCAGTTAGATGTGTTTTCTGGCTTGCATCCTTCTCTCTCCTCCTGTACCAGCCCCGGAAACCTGCTGAATACCACACAATCCACACAATCCGCCTGTCAAGCGCAATTTGCCTCACTACCTTCCGCCCCAAACTCGCCAGAGAGAGTTTTTCCCCCTGCAGGTCCTGGCGTTTTTATTTGTAGTTTATTGCGTCGCCTCACGCCAAAGCCTCCCTTGTTTTCTCTGGAAAACCTTAAAACCTTTCTGTTTGCGTGCTCTCTATATTTCTGCATTATCTCCCTCCCTTCACCCTCTTTGCTTTCTGCTTTTCAATGTTTTGTTGTATTTCATTTTTTCATTCCCCCTCCTCTCTCATTATTGTTTTATTCCGCCACAAAACTTCTCCTCCCTCCTTCCCTCCTTTCCCTTGCCGTGATCAATCAGGCGCTGAGTGGCGTTCGGCGAGCGGCTCGGCGGTGGTGGCATCACTCCGTCAGACAGAGAGGCATCAGTGGTGCTCTGATGAGATAAGCGCTCCTCATCTCTCGCCTCTCTGCATGGAGATTTATTGGCTGGCGATAAGCAACAAGCTAGCCATCACTCTCAGCTCAAATAGACTCCTTCGTTTATGCCTTTATTCTTATTGCTACGGCTGCTGAGGTGGGGTGGAGGTAGGGGTGGATGGGCCCCTGAGGGCCTGAGGCCTGCTTAGTGCCAGAGAGGGACCAGGGCCGGCTCTTCCGTCTGTCTCATTATCTTCTATTAGATCAATGAAATCAGGGAGGGGAACAGAGGGATCCCCTGACACTGATGATGTCCCCTCTCTGTCGATCTCTCTCTCTCTCTCTCTCTCTCTCTCTCTCTCTCTGTCTCAGGGATGAGCAGGGACAGAGGGGCTGCAGTAACACACTCTAGTGTCATTGGCTTTTCTGTCATGTCTTGTGTTAGGCCTCACTATATCTGATGTTTTGGTTTTAAATCAGTCAGCTCTGCTCTGGGGGGCCTTTCCGCTCTGCTGCTCTCCAATCCCATCTTTAAGTCAAGTCTCCTTGTTCAGCTGCTGATGACAGCATTAATTTTGGCTGTGTGGCAGCATAGTACATTAGCTTCATCCCATCAGCGTGTTTCAGTGTGCTAGGCCAGGCGATGGTGTGCAGACCTAGCATGCCCCCATCACTTCACTCACAGAACAAGTTCTCCACAAATTGCTTTTACCCTTGTCAACCTGCCACACACACACACCAACCCCTGCAACATGGGGCCCACTTTTTGGGCCCTCAGGTTGTATTTAATCATGGGTGGAAGAGGAAGAGGCTTTTCTCTTTATGAAAGGTATTAGAGCGCTGCTGTGTTCTGTGTTTTCACTCAGCTTTACACGCTGCCCTCCTTGCTTTGCTTTCCTCCACCCCTGTTACCAGGTGCCAGGGAGAAATTTGATAAAGTGACACGGAACCCCCTCACCCCAACCTCCTTTTCCTCTGTCCTCCATCTCTCTCTCTCTTTCTCCCTACCCCTGTCTCTCCGTCACCTCTACTTTCTCAGGTTATAGTCTAATACTGTCTGTCAGCTTGCATGCTCCAGCCGGCTCTGTCCTGCCTCTCATCTAATTAGTTAAAGTCACATCTTTAGGCTACACTCTCTCTCTCTCTCTTTCTCTCCCGCTCTCTCTCTCTCTCTCCCCCTCTCGCTCTCTCTCGCTCTCACCCCCTCTCTCTCGCTCTCTCTCTCTCCCGCTCTCTCTCTCTCTCTCTCTCTCACTCTCTCTCTCCCGCTCTCTCTCTCCAGCTCTCTCTCTCTCTCTCTCTCTCCAGCTCTCTCCCTCTCTCGCTCGCTCTCTCTCCAGCTCTCTTTCTCCAGCTCTCTCCCCTCTCTCTCTCCAGCTCTCTTTCTCCAGCTCTCTCCCCACTCTCTCCAGCTCTCTCCCTCTCTCTCTCTCTCGCTCGCTCTTTCTCCAGCTCTCTCCCCACTCTCTCTCTCCAGCTCTCTCCCTCTCTCTCTCTCTCTCGCTCGCTCTCTCTCCAGCTCTTTCTCCAGCTCTCTCTCCAGCTCTCTTTCTCCAGCTCTCTCCCCACTCTCTCCAGCTCTCTCCCCACTCTCTCCAGCTCTCTCTCTCCAGCTCTCTTTCTCCAGCTCTCTCCCCACTTTCTCCAGCTCTCTCTCTCCAGCTTGCACTCTCCAGCTTGCACTCTCTCTCCCTCTCCAGCTTGCACTCGCTCTCTCTCTACCTTGGCTTCACTTTGTCATTTATCTGAGTGTGTAACACCCACTGGACTGCAGGTCTGATCCAATCTCCTTTGCTACACTACAACCTGAGGCTCATGTAATGTAGTGGACAGACAGACAGACAGACAGACAGACAGACAGACAGACAGACACAGACAGACAGACAGACAGAGACAGACAGACAGACAGACAGACAGACAGACAGACAGACAGACAGACAGACAGACAGACAGACAGACAGACAGACAGACAGACAGACAGACAGACAGACAGACTCTGCAAAAACCATCACTCCTCCGTCTCTCTACGTCTCTCTCTCTGTCTCAGACACGCAGGTGAGGCAGAGAGCTTTACCAATCCCCACTATTCTACATAGATGTGTCCCCGCCTCAGTAGGCTGTTTTCCATGTATCACTAATACCTGTGACTGACATAGAGAGTACTAAACAACTCATTAGAGTGTATTGGATGATACATACACACCCGCTTATCGATGCTCTCTCAGTCAGCCTGTTCTTTGAACAGGGGTTGGAAGGGTCCCATGCTGGTAGGATAAGAGACCTTTCACTATAATAGGACCACTGTGTTTATTGTGTATCGCAATGAGATACACTATGATTTAGATAATGAAATAATATTCACATGTATAAGTAATATAAATATAATAATTCCCCCCCTGCATGTCCACTGGTTGAACAATGGGAGAAAGACAGACACTGTGATACACAGTGATACAGCACCTCACAGGAGGAGAGTTTCTCACTCACTCTCTCTTTCTCTCTCTGTCTCTGTCTATATTGAGCAAAAACCTTGGGGACACTTTGTTTTGTGACATGCATTGTTAAAATGACCGTTTTTGGAGGGTAACCATTGTACTTTTTCACCCTGACATGCAGTAATATATTCCAACTTTTCACCATCCTTACATTAATTTTCCCTGGTTGATCTGCAGCAACAATTCTTTTTGATCCAACAGAAGTGTCATTGAAAAGTCAGCACTTTGAGTTACTGCAGACGAGGATTCATTTATATACTTCATTCCACTGTTGATTAGCATGAAGATGCTACTATTTATCCCATTTATTCTGCTTCATGTTGCTGTTCCCTGGGCCTCCCTCTTTCCTCAGTAGCAGAAGCCTCTTGGTCATTAGCTAGATTGACAGTGATTGTCCGTCTGTAGAGCTGAGGCAGCCTTTAAACCACCGGGATGCCTGCCTACGGATGCACAACTTATAGATTTTGTGTGGGGGCGAACAGAATTAACAGAAAACATTACAAGGAGGGTAATCAATGCTGGCGTGAAAGACATCAACGGCCCAGCACGGAAATCACATCTCAGACATGTTGTTATTCAGTAATTGATTGGGTTTTTTGAGAGTTGTTGTTGTCCATGTAAGAGGCTTGTAGCTATGCCTCACACAATAATGGCAGTCTTTGGTGTCTCTGTCGGTCAGCTAATTGAATCAGTGTGTAGTGTAGTGACCCACAAGTCCACTCTCTAGTGCTCTCTCGGTTACATACAGTTGTGTTGTTGTCGTGGGTAATTATATGTGGGTTGTTGTCTGACTGGAGTAGCGCCCTACTCTGAATTCAAATTCAAATTTGTGTGTGCGTGCGTGTGGGTGCATGTGTGAGTGTGTTGGGGGGGATATGTGTGGTGTATGGGGTTATCCTCCATTATTTATCAGTAGTAATGGCTGAGAGGAGCTGGCATCATCTGTGAACATATCGATCCATCTGCTGGCTGGTTCCGTGTTAGCCTCCAGTGGGGTGTCCGTGGGGAAAGGGGAACAGTGGGGTGCACCCAGACACGGGGCCTCATATTGGGGCTGAGCAGGGGGCTGGGCCCTGGCTGTCTCACTGAGACTGGGTCCACATGGCCCAGGGAGATAACCATGGTATATTCTTTCAATGGGAGTTACTGCAGCGTTTCTAGAGATTGATGACATATCCATGACCTTGAGATATTTGTTATGGAGGTAAAATATGTGTTTTATGTGTATATCAGTGAGTACCTGTATCGATGTGTTTGACATGCATGGCTGCATAGGTGGAATGAGACAGACAGACAGACAGACAGACAGACAGACAGACAGACAGACAGACAGACAGACAGACAGACAGACAGACAGACAGACAGACAGACAGACAGACAGACAGAGAAAGGAAGACATCGAAACAGACAGACAGTCAGAGGAAGGAACAGACAGACAGACAGGCAGGCAGGCAGGCAAACAGAGAGAGGAACAGACAGACAGACAAAGAAAGGCAGACATCGAAACAGACAGACAGTCAGAGGAAGGAACAGACAGACAGACAGAGACAGACAGACAGACAGACAGACAGACAGACAGAGAAAGGAAGACATCGAAACAGACAGACAGTCAGAGGAAGGAACAGACAGACAGACAGACAGGCAGACAGGCAGACAGACAGACAGACAGACAGACAGACAGACAGACAGACAGACAGACAGACAGACAGACAGACAGACAGACAGACAGACAGACAGGAAGGCAGGCAGACAGGCAGGCAGGCAAACAGAGAGAGGAAGAGACAGACAGACAGACAGACAGACAGACAGACAGACAGACAGACAGACAGACAGGCAGGCAGGCAGGCAGGCAGGCAAACAGAGAGAGGAAGATGCAGACAGACAGACAGATAGACAGACAGTCAGAGGAAGGAACAGACAGGCAGGCAGGCAGACAGACAGACAAAGGAAGAGACAGTGAAACAGACAGTCAGAGGAAGGAAGAGACAGACAAGCAGACAGAGAGACAGAGAGACAGACAAAGGAAGAGACAGACAGACAGAAAGACAAAGGAAGAGATTAAAACACACAGACAGTCAGAGGAAGGAGGAGGAGGAGAGAGAGAGAGAGAGAGAGAGAGAGAGAGAGTGTAGGTGTATGTGATGTGTGAAATGGTCATTAGACTGGAGTTTGGTTGACATCCTCTGTACAGCTGGCAGAGGCCTGTCTCTCTCTCTCTCTATTTTACTGCTCTAACGCAGGCAGGCTAAATTAGGCCGGCCCCTTTTTAATACCGCAGAGGGAAGAAGCAGCCATTATGAATTATCCTTAATTACAGCCATTTCCTAAACCAATAAAGCTGCTAAATCTTTACTGCAAAGGTTAGTTTACCCCACGCACATAAAAGCACTGTGTGTGAGTGTGTGTGTGTTCGTGCTCACGTGTGTGTAAGTGTGCATGTGTGCGTTTCTGTCCGTGCTTGTGTGTGACAGGACTGGCTTGCTGGCAGCACCCACTCTCCTATTAATTTCATGTGGGCTCCCTATCACCAGCCACAGATGCCTATAGACACATAAATGAGTCTCCAGCGAGGCGCTGCGTCTCACAGAGGTAGCTGGGCCTAATGGGCTGGAAACACAGCGTATGTGACAGCAGGAGATGACGGCCTTATTTACACTGGGACACATTAGTGGACGGAGCTGATTCACTGATTAACACGTCAGCCGCACCCTCCTTCTTCCTCTCCTCTCTCTCTCTATTCCTCTGTGTCTCGCTATTCCTCTCCTTCATATCTCTCTCTCTCTATCTCTACCTCTCTCTACCTCTCTATCCCTCTATCCCTCTACCTCTCTATCCCTCTACCTCTCTATCCCTCTACCTCTCTATCCCTCTATCCCTCTACCTCTCTATCCCTCTACCTCTATCCACATTTACATTTTTACATTTAAGTCATTTAGCAGACGCTCTTATCCAGAGCGACTTACAAATTGGTGCATTCACCTTATGACATCCAGTGGAGCAGCCACTTTACAATAGTGCATCTAAATCTTTTAAGGGGGGTGAGAAGGATTACTTTATCCTATCCTAGGTATTCCTTAAAGAGGTGGGGTTTCAGGTGTCTCCGGAAGGTGGTGATTGACTCCCCTGTCCTGGCGTCGTGAGGGAGTTTGTTCCACCATTGGGGGGCCAGAGCAGCGAACAGTTTTGACTGGGCTGAGCGGGAACTGTACTTCCTCAGTGGTAGGGAGGCGAGCAGGCCAGAGGTGGATGAACGCAGTGCCCTTGTTTGGGTGTAGGGCCTGATCAGAGCCTGGAGGTACTGAGGTGCCGTTCCCCTCACAGCTCCGTAGGCAAGCACCATGGTCTTGTAGCGGATGCGAGCTTCAACTGGAAGTCAGTGGAGAGAGCGGAGGAGCGGGGTGACGTGAGAGAACTTGGGAAGGTTGAACACCAGACGGGCTGCGGCGTTCTGGATGAGTTGTAGGGGTTTAATGGCACAGGCAGGGAGCCCAGCCAACAGCGAGTTGCAGTAATCCAGACGGGAGATGACAAGTGCCTGGATTAGGACCTGCGCCGCTTCCTGTGTGAGGCAGGGTCGTACTCTGCGGATGTTGTAGAGCATGAACCTACAGGAACGGGCCACCGCCTTGATGTTAGTTGAGAACGACAGGGTGTTGTCCAGGATCACGCCAAGGTTCTTAGCGCTCTGGGAGGAGGACACAGTGGAGTTCTCAACCGTGATGGCGAGATCATGGAACGGGCAGTCCTTCCCGGGAGGAAGAGCAGCTCCGTCTTGCCGAGGTTCAGCTTGAGGTGGTGATCCGTCATCCACACTGATATGTCTGCCAGACATGCAGAGATGCGATTCGCCACCTGGTCATCAGAAGGGGGAAAGGAGAAGATTAATTGTGTGTCGTCTGCATAGCAATGATAGGAGAGACCATGTGAGGTTATGACAGAGCCAAGTGACTTGGTGTATAGCGAGAATAGGAGAGGGCCTAGAACAGAGCCCTGGGGACACCAGTGGTGAGAGCACGTGGTGAGGAGACGGATTCTCGCCACGCCACCTGGTAGGAGCGACCTGTCAGGTAGGACGCAATCCAAGCGTGGGCCGCGCCGGAGATGCCCAACTCGGAGAGGGTGGAGAGGAGGATCTGATGGTTCACAGTATCGAAGGCAGCCGATAGGTCTAGAAGGATGAGAGCAGAGGAGAGAGAGTTAGCTTTAGCAGTGCGGAGCGCCTCCGTGATACAGAGAAGAGCAGTCTCAGTTGAATGACTAGTCTTGAAACCTGACTGATTTGGATCAAGAAGGTCATTCTGAGAGAGATAGCGGGAGAGCTGGCCAAGGACGGCACGTTCAAGGGTTTTGGAGAGAAAAGAAAGAAGGGATACTGGTCTGTAGTTGTTGACATCGGAGGGATCGAGTGTAGGTTTTTTCAGAAGGGGTGCAACTCTCGCTCTCTTGAAGACGGAAGGGACGAGCCAGCGGTCAGGGATGAGTTGATGAGCGAGGTGAGGTAAGGGAGAAGGTCTCCGGAAATGGTCTGGAGAAGAGAGGAGGGGATAGGGTCAAGCGGGCAGGTTGTTGGGCGGCCGGCCGTCACAAGACGCGAGATTTCATCTGGAGAGAGAGGGGAGAAAGAGGTCAGAGCACAGGGTAGGGCAGTGTGAGCAGAACCAGCGGTGTCGTTTGACTTAGCAAACGAGGATCGGATGTCGTCGACCTTCTTTTCAAAATGGTTGACGAAGTCATCTGCAGAGAGGGGAGGAGGGGGGGGGGGGGAGGGGGATTCAGGAGGGAGGAGAAGGTGGCAAAGAGCTTCCTAGGGTTAGAGGCAGATGCTTGGAATTTAGAGTGGTAGAAAGTGGCTTTAGCAGCAGCGACAGAAGAGGAAAATGTAGAGAGGAGGGAGTGAAAGGATGCCAGGTCCGCAGGGAGGCGAGTTTTCCTCATTTCCGCTCGGCTGCCCGGAGCCCTGTTCTGTGAGCTCGCAATGAGTCGTCGAGCCACGGAGCGGGAGGGGAGGACCGAGCCGGCCTGGAGGATAGGGGACATAGAGAGTCAAAGGATGCAGAAAGGGAGGAGAGGAGGGTTAAGGAGGCAGAATCAGGAGATAGGTTGGAGAAGGTTTGAGCAGAGGGAAGAGATGATAGGATGGAAGAGGAGAGAGTAGCGGGGGAGAGAGAGCGAAGGTTGGGACGGCGCGATACCATCCGAGTAGGGGCAGTGTGGGAAGTGTTGGATGAGAGCGAGAGGGAAAAGGATACAAGGTAGTGGTCGGAGACTTGGAGGGGAGTTGCAATGAGGTTAGTGGAAGAACAGCATCTAGTAAAGATGAGGTCGAGCGTATTGCCTGCCTTGTGAGTAGGGGGAAGGTGAGAGGGAGAGGTCAAAAGAGGAGAGGAGTGGAAAGAAGGAGGCAGAGAGGAATGAGTCAAAGGTAGACGTGGGGAGGTTAAAGTCGCCCAGAACTGTGAGAGGTGAGCCGTCCTCAGGAAATGAGCTTATCAAGGCATCAAGCTCATTGATGAACTCTCCGAGGGAACCTGGAGGGCGATAAATGATAAGGATGTTAAGCTTGAAAGGGCTGGTAACTGTGACAGCATGGAATTCAAAGGAGGCGATAGACAGATGGGTAAGGGGAGAAAGAGAGAATGACCACTTGGGAGAGATGAGGATCCCGGTGCCACCACCCCGCTGACCAGAAGCTCTCGGGTGTGCGAGAACACGTGGGCGGACGAAGAGAGAGCAGTAGGAGTAGCAGTGTTATCTGTGGTGATCCATGTTTCCGTCAGTGCCAAGAAGTCGAGGGACTGGAGGGAGGCATAGGCTGAGATGAACTCTGCCTTGTTGGCCGCAGATCGGCAGTTCCAGAGGCTACCGGAGACCTGGAACTCCACGTGGGTCGTGCGCGCTGGGACCACCAGATTAGGGTGGCCGCGGACACGCGGTGTGCAGCGTTTGTATGGTCTGTGCAGAGAGGAGAGAACAGGGATAGACAGACACATAGTTGACAGGCTACAGAAGAGGCTACGCTAATGCAAAGGAGATTGGAATGACAAGTGGACTACACGTCTCGAATGTTCAGAAAGTTGAGCTTACGTAGCAAGAATCTTATTGACTAAAATGATTAAAAATGATACAGTACTGCTGAAGTAGGCTAGCTGGCAGTGGCTGCGTTGTTGACTTTGTAGGCTAGCTGGCAGTGGCTGCGTTGTTGATTCGGGGGCTAGCTGGCTAGCTAGCAGTGTTGATTACGTTACGTTGCGTTAAAAGAACGACAATAGCTGGCTAGATAACCTAGAAAATTGCTCTAGACTACACAATTATCTTTGATACAGAGACGGCTATGTAGCTAGCTACGATCAAACAAATCAAACCGTTGTACTGTAATGAAATGAACTGAAAATGTGATACTACCTGTGGAGCGAGGCGGAATGCGACCGGGTTGTTGAGTTCTAATCGGTAGACGTTGGCTAGCTGTTGGCTAGCTAGCAGTGTCTCCTACGTTAAGGACGACAAATAGCTGGCTGCGTTGTTGATTCAGGGGCTAGCTGGCTAGCTAGCTAGCAGTGTTGATTACGTTACGTTGCGTTAAAAGAACGACAATAGCTGGCTAGGTAACCTAGAAAATCGCTCTAGACTACACAATTATCTACACAATTATCTTTGATACAGAGACGGCTATGTAGCTAGCTATGTAGACGGTGGGCGTTAGCTAGCTGGCTAGCTGCTGGGCAGATACGTTAGGACGACGAAATACGATAATTACGCAATTATCTTTGATACAAAGACGGCTATGTAGCTAGCTAAGAAGAAATTGCTAAGATTAGACAAATCAAACCGTTGTACTATAATGAAATGTAATGAAATGTAATGAAAAGTTATACTACCTGCAGACCGAAGTGCAGACCGAAGTGCGGATGCGACTGCTCGCTCCAACCCGGAAGTGTGGAGATCACAGACAGACCCCGGGAGGAGGGTGAAGCCGTCTGTAAATTATGGCTCCTGTGGAAAGATGATGTTTCTCATGCAGCGAGAGGCAATGGGCGATGAGAGATGGTTGGATGAGATGACTTTCTGAATGGTTAAGTCGGTAAATCTGGATCCCTTCACCCTGCCCTCCATCCAGGCCCCCCATGTTTATTATAGGAGAGGATAAGAGAGAGACAGGGCTAATGCTGTGATTTGTGTCAGTCATGCAGTACAATTTGTTACAATCACAACACTTATCACAATATAATATATTTATTCTGCTCAATTAGGTGTGTGAGCCTCTCTGAAGTGTCACATGGTGAGAGGTGATGGCTGCGCTGGCATTCAGGGGACGATCAAAGGGCATGGAACTAATCTGATTGTACTGCATCTCACGCTGCTGTACCGCCGCTGCTGTCGCCATAGAGACAGATGCATTGTGGGAGCTGTGACATCTGTGGAGGTGTGGAGATAGAGCCACCCTGGTGCTGCTTTTCTTAGAGCATTCCTAACACATACACACACACGTGCATATATAAGCACACACAGATGCAGACATTATGCTCGCTTGAGTCTCACACACACAGAGAAACACACATCTTTGCTGTTCCACAGGAGACGATGACGTACAAACATACACGTGTCACACACACGTTAGCGAGGCCAAGGCAGCATCTCCTAGTAACATCCCAATAGAGGCAGGTAGACAGGGTTAGTGTCTCCATTAAAACAGTTTCAGCGTGTAGTGGACCAGTGAGCCCATCCATCTGAGACGGTTCATTAGGTAAGTGCTGACATCACAGATTGATGTCTCTTTAAACCAGTGCCTGCCAGAGAGCTGACAGGGGAAATCAGAGCTATTGACTCCATGTGTTCCTGTCTGTCTGTCTGTCTGTCTGTCTGTCTGTCTGTCTGTCTGTCTGTCTGCATGGTTGACTACATAACTAGCAGCATGGTTGACTACATAACTAGCAGCATGGTTGACTACATAACTAAGCAGCATGGTTGACTACATAACTAGCAGCATGGTTGACTACATAACTAGCAGCATGGTTGACTACATAACTAGCAGCATGGTTGACTACATAACTAGCAGCATGGTTGACTACATAACTAGCAACATGGTTGACTACATAACTAGCAGCATGGCTGACTACATTAATAGCAGCATGGTTGACTACATAACTAGCAGCATGGTTGACTACATAACTAGCAGCATGGTTTACTACATAACTAGCAGCATGGTTTACTACATAACTAGCAGCATGGTTGACTACATAACTAGCAGCATGGTTGACTACATAACTAGCAGCATGGTTGACTACATAACTAGCAACATGGTTGACTACATAACTAGCAGCATGGTTGACTACATAACTAGCAACATGGTTGACTACATAACTAGCAGCATGGTTGACTACATAACTAGCAGCATGGTTGACTACATAACTAGCAGCATGGTTGACTGGTTGACTACATAACTAGCAACATGGTTGACTACATAACTAGCAGCATGGTTGACTACATAACTAGCAGCATGGTTGACTACATAACTAGCAGCATGGTTGACTACATAACTAGCAACATGGTTGACTACATAACTAGCAGCATGGTTGACTACATAACTAGCAACATGGTTGACTACATAACTAGCAACATGGTTGACTACATAACTAGCAACATGGTTGACTACATAACTAGCAGCATGGTTGACTATATAACTAGCAACATGGTTGACTACATAACTAGCAGCATGGTTGACTACATAACTAGCAACATGGTTGACTACATAACTAGCAGCATGGTTGACTACATAACTAGCAACATGGTTGACTACATAACTAGCAGCATGGTTGACTACATAACTAGCAGCATGGTTGACTATATAACTAGTAGCATGGTTGACTATATAACTAGCAACATGGTTGACTACATAACTAGCAGCATGGTTGACTACATAACTAGCAGCATGGTTGACTACATAACTAGCAGCATGGTTGACTACATAACTAGCAGCATGGTTGACTACATAACTAGCAGCATGGTTGACTATATAACTAGCAACATGGTTGACTACATAACTAGCAGCATGGTTGACTACATAACTAGCAACATGGTTGACTACATAACTAGCAGCATGGTTGACTACATAACTAGCAACATGGTTGACTACATAACTAGCAGCATGGTTGACTACATAACTAGCAGCATGGTTGACTATATAACTAGCAGCATGGTTGACTATATAACTAGCAACATGGTTGACTACATAACTAGCAGCATGGTTGACTACATAACTAGCAGCATGGTTGACTACATAACTAGCAGCATGGTTGACTACATAACTAGCAACATGGTTGACTACATAACTAGCAACATTAGTGAGCAGCTACACCCATAGACAGACGGATGGGGTTTCAGTCACAACGTGACCGGGAAGATTTAATTTTTACAGGACATGTGAGACATTTAGCGGACAGAGTTACTCCTAGAATCTAGCAATATAATGCTATCTTTATAAAAAATATAAATAACAAATAAGCCTCCTTCTGTACTCCTATATCTGTGTAGCAGACGCAGTAGCCATCTGCCAAATGCATGCCGCCGGCATAGCTCTCTCTCTCTGGGACTAGCCCTTAGCCTCTCTTCCTTGATATAGATGTTATATTAATACCATACAGTGGACTCCTAAGCCTATAGGCCTATACATGCAATGCCCTGATGCATTAAGTGATCAAATCTCCGACAGCTGAACCAACAATATTGTTAATGGAAAGTAAAAAAACATTTAAAGAATAGGCTAAGGTTTTGCATATGCTACACATCGAAGCACTGTTTTTAAGGACAAGTAAATGTGGCTCATTTGGCCAATGTCCCTTGTTGATGGATGGTGCTGGCTGCACCACAAGGGACGTTGGCCAAATGAGCCTCATTTACATGCTGCTATTTACGTAGTCAACCATGCTGCTAGTTACGTAGTCAACCATGCTGCTAGTTACGTAGTCAACCATGCTGCTAGTTACGTAGTCAACCATGCTGCTAGTTACGTAGTCAACCATGCTGCTAGTTACGTAGTCAACCATGTTGCTAGTTACGTAGTCAACCATGCTGCTAGTTACGTAGTCAACCATGCTGCTATTTACGTAGTCAACCATGCTGCTAGTTACGTAGTCAACCATGCTGCTGGTTACGTAGTCAACCATGCTGCTAGTTATGTAGTCAACCCTGCTGCTAGTTATGTAGTCAACCATGCTGCTAGTTATGTAGTCAACCATGCTGCTAGTTACGTAGTCAACCATGCTGCCAGTTACGTAGTCAACCATGCTGCTAGCTACGTAGTCAACCGTGCGGGTAAGGAGCCTGTCAAACAGCCATGTCTGGTGCCTGCTACACATAATCTATCTAACTCAGACTGGAGTCAAGGAGAATGAGAGGAAGAAGGAGAGGGAGAGGGAGAAGGAGAGGAAGAGGGAGAAGGAGAGGAAGAAGGAGAAGGCGTGGAAGAAGGAGAAGGCGTGGAAGAAGTAGAGGAAGAAGGAGAAGGAGAGGAAGAAGTAGAGGAAGAAGGAGAAGGAGAGGAAGAAGTAGAGGAAGAAGGAGAAGTAGAGGAAGAAGTGGAGGAAGAAGGAGAAGGAGAGGAAAACGGATAATGAAAAGGCTAAGAAGAACATCAAAGATGGGGAGAGAGAAAAGGAGAATGAGAAGGAGGGAGAGGAAAGATAAGGACAGGCAAAAGAAGACTGAGAAAGATAGAGGTGCTAAGGAGAAGAAGATGAAGAGAGAGAAGTTGAAGGGTGAGCTGAAGGAAAAGAACGAGTGGGAATCAGAGGAACACCGGATGGATAGAAACCCTCTGTCTCTCTTTCTCTCTCTGCCATCTATTTTTCATCCGTGTGTTTATGGCTGCTGTTCAGTAATTAAAATGTGTGAGAGTAGACTAATTTACCCTTGCGATGATGAGAGAGAGGAGATCGACATGGGACTGATTAACACTGTTACGTTAGAGGAGAGGAGCCCTTGGAGCTATTTCAGTTTCCCTCTGAAATGTTTACTGGAATATTTTATATTTGTGTGTGTGTGTGTGAGAGTCTGAAAGTTGTGCCTGTGCTGCATTTAACCCTGGTCTAGTCCCTGAATGTTGATGGATTAAAGATGTCATTTGTATCTGAAGTGTTTCACTAATGAAGACCACGGTCGGATCGTTGCCATCGACTGGCTCCACACACACATTGATTACAACAGGCCAGGGAGGCTGCTGAGGCTGAGCGCTGGGCTGTCGTGAGAGAAGTCAGGCTGGAGCCAGCAACACTGTCAGGCACACACTGACTCATTGTCATGATTACCCACAATGCTTCATTCCCAAAGCAGGGTATCATGATCATAAAAAAGCAAGAAATCAACAGTGTAACAACTATCTTCTCACTGTGTGACTGTGTTGAAATAGCACATACTGACATAGTGCTACATTAACTACTATACTACAGCATTTGAGACCTTCTCTCCCACTGGGCCTCCATGGCCATTGGATCCAGGCCCAGAGTAGAGTAGAGAGCAGGCCTCTGATTAAAAGCCTCAGCCCTCTCCTCTCCTCTGGCTGTGTGATATGATTGGCCTCAGAGGGATAACCAATAGCCTTACTCCCCTGCTAACCAATAGCCTTACTCCACTGCTAACCAATAGCCTTACTCCCCTGCTAACCAATAGCCTTACTCCACTGCTAACCAATAGCCTTACTCCCCTGCTAACCAATAGCCTTACTCCCCTGCTAACAAATAGCCTTACTCCCCTGCTAACCAATAGCCTTACTCCCCTGCTAACCAATAGCCTTACTCCCCTGCTAACCAGTAGCCTTACTCCCCTGCTAACCAATAGCCTTACTCCCCTGCTAACCAGTAGCCTTACTCCCCTGCTAACCAATAGCCTTTACTCCCCTGCTAACCAATAGCCTTACTCCCCTGCTAACCAATAGCCTTACTCCCCTGCTAACCAATAGCCTTACTCCCCTGCTGTACAACACTGGTGTCAACTCCCGATTACAGCAGGGCCGATGGACAGGCCCCACATCCTCTGATGTCATCCCAGGCTGTGGTCTCTGCCTGGTCTCTGCCTGGTCTCTGCCTGTCGTCTCTCATAGCCTCTGGTCTAGTAGCACTTATACACAGAGAAAACTGGTATATTCCAATAGGCTGTGACAAATAACCTAGTCCCATATGCAGTGAAAATATGTATTTTGTCTGTGACCTATACTGACCTCTACAACCTCAGTTTTCTTTAACCAAGCGGTCAATCAGCTCTTAGAACAGTAACAGTTCTGGGTGTCTCTCTATCCAATAGAACACAATTAAACAATCAATAGCTGAAGAAAGACCAACAATTATAGACTCTCTAGCTCTAATGTATGGACATTGCGAAGAGGCTGTATATTCAGAAGAAGAATAGGAACATTTTTTGGGAAGGTTTTGCGTCTGTAGTTGAGTGGTGAGAGTTTGAGAGTTGAGCATAACGCTTGGTAAGTGTTTGGGTTGTTCATGCTGCGGAATGTGCAGAAGGCATTCAACCCCGCCAGGCGACCATCACCGCAGGCTCTTCCCCATTGGCTGCCTCCAGGAGATTAAAGTGAATAATTGCCATCTGATTGGCTGTTCAATTTTTCATGGCCCTTTGATGCCCACAGTGTTTGTATTACCTTTAGCACATAGGCATGCTAATGGGATAGCATTTGAAATACTTAAATAAAACAGTATTTTCCTCAGCGTGTTGCTTTTCCTAATCTACAGAGACTGCATGCTGTCATTGTTCTGTCCATAGCCAGACTCTGTCTTTTGGAAAATGCTGAAGTCATACTTTTTCTGTATGTTTTACTCTTTAATTGTATAACTTACTCTGAAAACAGTCAATTCACGTTATATGCTTGCAGGCAGACAAACTGTATCTATGAGTCCGAGACAGGTAGTAGAGTTGGAGCTACAGCCGTGCTAGTAGTTGTCTGTGGAGCTCCTCCTGTACAGTATAGGTGACAGAGTTGAGTTGAGTTGACGGGCCCAGACCCCAGCCCTGCAGACAGTAATCTGTACAGTGTGTCTGTAGGTGACCTACCCCTCCTCTCTCTCGTGTCTCTGTTGTGATGCCAGCGTGAGCAGTTGAGTTCCGGTCGCAGCGCATGATGTCTCCTCTGCGGTTCCGCTCTGGAGGTCCGGGGACGGTGAGCTCCTCACGGTTGTCACTTTGAAGTGCAGGAGCACTCATTCCTGGTCCCTTCTCCCTGAGCCTCAGCTCTGCTTCCCCGCCATCCCTCTCACTCGGATTAGTTCCTCTCTCTGGGAAAATGGAAGCAACATTACGATATTCCCCTCCTTATGCTTTGTTCTATTTCTCTACCTCTTCCATCCACTTCTTTCCTTCATTCCTCCTCCCTCCACTTCTCTCCTTCATTCCTCCTCCATCCACTTCTCTCTTTCATTCCTCCTCCCTCCACTTCTCTCCTTCATTCCTCCTCCCTCCACTTCTCTCCTTCATTCCTCCTCCCTCCACTTCTCTCCTTCATTCCTCCTCCCTCCACTTCTCTCCTTCATTCCTCCTCCCTCCACTTCTCTCCTTCATTCCGCCTCCCTCCACTTTTCTCCTTCATTCCTCCTCCCTCCACTTCTCTCCTTCATTCCTCCTCCTTCCACTTCTCTCCTTCATTCCTCCCCCCTCCACTTCTCTCCTTCATTCCTCCCCCCTCCATTTCTCTCCTTCATTCCTCCTCCATCCACTTCTCTCCTTCATTCCTCCTCCATCCACTTCTCTCCTTCATTCCTCCTCCCTCCACTTCTCTCCTTCATTCCTCCTCCCTCCACTTCTCTCCTTCATTCCTCCTCCCTCCACTTCTCTCCTTCATTCCTGCTCTCTCCACTTCTCTCCATTTTCTCCACACACTGGACCATTTTATTGTGATTGTCAGAAAGAGTAGCAGTTGTATTGTGGGCTGATTACGACAGGGTGTTTTTACCCACAGATCACCAGAGCAATTAAAATCTGTAAATAAAAGGCTACCCGTGATGCTGCAGTCCAAACAATGGCTTCCCACAGGATGGGTTTGTTTGAAGGAGAGCAGTGGAGGGGATACACACACATACCGAACCCAATCGTTAATTACAACACACTCCTCTCCCCTCTGCTGTTGTGGCGATGGACAGCTTAATGCAATCACAGTGACACATATTTCCAGACAAGATGAAGTTGTTTACTTTTGTGTTAGGTCCCGAATTACGATGGGACACTTTGTTCAGCAGCAAGGCAAATATAATGTAATTGTGCCAGCTACATGTGTTTAGAAGAGGATAGGAGATAGGCCTGTGCCTGCTGGAGAGGCAGTGCAGTACAATAGTCTACAGTCAGTACTGTAGGCAAACCCAGAACCCAGGTCTGAGACATACAGTACCAGTCAAGAGTTTGGACACACCTACTTATTCAAGGGTTTTTCTTTGGTTTGACTATTTTCTACATTGTAGAATAATAGTGAAGACATGCTCTCGAGTGGCTCAGCGTTCTAAGGCACTACACTTCAGTGCAAGAGGCGTCACTACAGTCCCTGGTTCGAATCCAGGCTGTATCACTTCCGGCCGTGATTGAGAGTCCCATAGGGCGGCACACAATTAGCCCAGCGTCGTCCGTGTTTGGCCGGGGTAGGAATTTATTGTAAATAAGAACTGACTTGCCTAGTTAAATAAAGGTAAACAAATAATCATCATAACTATGAAATAACACATATGTAGTAACCAAAAAAGTGTTAAACAAATCAAAATATATTTTATATTTTAGATACTTCAAAGTAGCCACCCTTTGCCTTAATGACAGCTTTTCACACACTTGGCATTCTCTCAACCAGCTTGACCTGGAATGCTTTTCCAACAGCCTTGGAGTTCCCACATATGCTGAGCACTTGTCTGCTTTTCCTTCATTCTGCGGTCCAACTCATCTCAAATGGGTTGAGTTCTCATGACAGTTTTGCACACTCTTGGCATTCTCTCAACCAGCTTCACCTGGAATCATTTTTCAACAGTCTTGAAGGAGTTTGGGTGATTGTGGAGGCCAGGTCATCTGATGCAGCACTCCATCACTCTCCTTCTTGGTCAAATAGCCTTTACACAGCCTTGAGGTGTGTTGGGTCATTGTACTGTTGAAAAACAAATGATAGTCCCACTAAGCGCAAACCAGATGGGGTGGCGTATTGCTACAGAATGTTGTGGTAGCCATAGTGATTAAGTGTGCATTGAATTCTAAATAAATCACAGTGTCACCAGCAAAGCACCATCACACCTCCTCCTCAATGCTTCACGGTGGGAACCACAAAGGTGGAGATCATCCGTTCACCTACTCTGCATCTCACAAAGACTCGGCGGTTGGAACCAAAACTCAAAAATTTTGACTAACCCCCCCCCCCCCCCCCCAAGGACAGATTTCCACCGGTCTAATGTCCATTGCTCGTGTTTCTTGGCTAAAGCAAGTCTCTGCTTCTTATTGGTGTCCTTTAGTATTGGTTTCTTTGCAGCAATTCGACAATGAAGGCCTGATTCATGCAGTCTCCTCTGAACAGCTGATGTGTCTGTTACTTGAACTCTGTGAAGCATTTATTTGGGCTGAAATCTGAAGTGCAGTTTACTCTAATAAATTTATCCTCTGCAGCTGAGGTAATTCTGGGTCTTCCTCTCCTGTGGCGGTCCTCATGAGTTCCAGTTTCATCATAGCACTTAATGGTTTTTGCGATCTTGAAATTTTCCGCATTGTCTGACCTTCATGTCTTAAAGTAATGATGGACTGTCGTTTCTTTTTGCTTATTTGAGCTGTTCTTGCCAAAATATGGACTTGGTATTTTACCAAATAGGACTATCGTCTGTATACCATCCCTACTTTGTCACAACACAACTGATTGGCTCAAACGCATTAAAAAAAATCAAGAAATTCTACTAATGAACTTTTAACAAGGCACACCTGTTAATTGAAATGCATGCCAGGTGACTACCTCATGAAGCTGGTTGAGAGAATACCAAGAGTGTGTAAAGCTGTCATCAAGGCAAAGGGTGGCTACTTTAAAGAATGTAAAATATGAAATGTATTTTGATTGGTTTAACACTTCTTTGGTTACTGCATGATTCCATATGTGTTTTTTCATAGTTTTGATGTCTTCACTATTATTATACAATGAAAATAAAGAAAAACCCTGAAATGACTAGGTGTGTCCAAACTTTTGACTGGTACTGTACAGTACAGACAAACCCAGACCCCAGGACTGAGACGGTACAGGCAAACCCAGAACTCGGCTGAGACATGCATAAGGATATGAAAGGAAAGAAAGGATATTATCTGAGAGAGGAAGCTACTCTCAAAGGAAAGGATCTGAGAGAGGAAGCTGCTCTCAAAGGAAAGGATCTGAGAGAGGAAGCTACTATCAAATGAAAGGATCTGAGAGAGGAAGCTACTCTCAAAGGAAAGGATCTGAGAGAGGAAGCTGCTCTCAAAGGAAAGGATCTGAGAGAGGAAGCTACTATCAAATGAAAGGATCTGAGAGAGGAAGCTGCTCTCAAAGGAAAGGATCTGAGAGAGGAAGCTACTCTCAAAGGAAAGGATCTGAGAGAGGAAGCTAGTCTCAAAGGAAAGGATCTGAGAGAGGAAGGTACTCTCAAAGGAAAGGATCTATGCGAGGAAGCTACTGTGAAAGGACAGGATCTGAGAGAGGAAGCTATTCTCAATGGAAAGGATCTGAGAGAGGGAGCTGCTCTCAAAGGAAAGGATCTGGGAGAGGAAGCTACTGTCAACGGATAGGATCTGAGAGAGAAAGCTACTCTCAAAGGAAAGGATCTATGCGACGAAGCTACTGTCAAATGAAAGGATCTGAGAGAGGGAGCTACTCTCAAAGGAAAGGATCTGAGAGAGGAAGCTACTCTCAAAGGAAAGGATCTGAGAGAGGAAGCTGCTCTCAAAGGAAAGGATCTGAGAGAGGAAGCCGCTCTCAAAGGAAAGGATCTGAGAGGAAGCTACTGTCAAAGGAAAGGATCTGAGAGCGAAAGCTACTCTCAAAGGAAAGGATCTATGCGACGAAGCTACTGTCAAATGAAAGGATCTGAGAGAGGGAGCTACTCTCAAAGGAAAGGATCTGAGAGAGGAAACTACTGTCAAATGAAAGGATCTATGCGACGAAGCTACTCTCAAAGGAAAGGATCTGAGAGAGGGAGCTACTCTCAAAGGAAAGGATCTGTGAGAGGAAACTACTCTCAAAGGAAAGGATCTAAGCTACTCTAAAAGGAAAGGATCTGAGAGAGGAAGCTACTCCCAAAGGAAAGGATCTAAGCTACAGTCAAGGGAAAGGATCTGAGAGAGGAAGCTACTCTCAAAGGAAAGGATCTGAGAGAGGAAGCTACTGTCAACGGAAAGGATCTATGCGCCAACGCTACTGTCAAAGGAAAGGATCTGAGAGATGGAGCTACTCTCAAAGGATTTGAGAGGGGAAGCTATTCTCAAAGGAAAGGATCTATGCGACGAAGCTACTATCAAAGGAAAGGATCTGAGACAGTACGCTACTCTCAAAGGAAAGGATCTGAGAGAGGAATCTGCTCTCAAAGGAAAGGATCTGAGAGAGGAAGCTACAGTCAAAGGAAAGGATATGAGAGAGGGAGCTACTCTAAAGGGAAAGGATCTGAGAGAGGAAGCTACAGTCAAAGGAAAGGATCTGAGAGAGGAAACTACTCCCAAGGTATCTAAGCTACTCTCAAAGGAAAGGATCTGAGAGAGGAAGTGACTTTCAAAGGAAAGGATCTGAGAGAGGAAGCGTTTCTCAATGGATAGGATCTGAGAGAGGAAGCTACTCTCAAAGGAAAGGATCTGAGAGAGGAAGCTATTCTCAATGGAAACAATCTGAGAGAGGAAGCTGCTCTCAAAGGAAAGGATCTGAGAGAGGAAGCTACTATCAAATGAAAGGATCTGAGAGAGGAAGCTGATCTCAAAGGAAAGGATCTGAGAGAGGAAGCTACTCTCAAAGGAAAGGATCTGAGAGAGGAAGCTAGTCTCAAAGGAAAGGATCTGAGAGAGGAAGCTACTCTCAAAGGAAAGGATCTATGCGAGGAATCTACTGTGAAAGGACAGGATCTGAGAGAGGAAGCTGCTCTCAAAGGAAAGGATCTGAGAGGAAGATGCTCTCAAAGGAAAGGATCTGAGAAAGGAAGCTGTTCTCAAAGGAAAGGATCTGAGAGAGGAAGCTATTCTCAAAGGAAAGGATCTGAGAGAGGAAGCTACTCTCAAAGGAAAGGATCTATGCGAGGAAGCTACTATCAAAGGATAGGATCTGAGAGAGGAAGCTGCTCTCAAAGGATAGGATCTGAGAGAGGAAGCTGCTCTCAGACGAAAGGATCTGAGAGAGGAAGCTACTGGCATAGGAAAGGATCTGAGAGAGGAAGCTACTCAAAAAGGAAAGGATCTATGCGACGAAGCTACTGTCAAAGGAAAGGATCTGAGAGAGGGAGCTACTCTCAAAGGAAAGGATCTGAGAGAGGAAACTACTCTCAAAGGAAAGGATTTAAGCTACTCTCAAAGGAAAGGATCTGAGAGAGGAAGCTACTCCCAAAGGAAAGGATCTAAGCTACAGTCAAAGGAAAGGATCTGAGAGAGGAAGCTACTCTCAAAGGAAAGGATCTGAGAGAGGAAGCTACTGTCAACGGAAAGGATCTATGCGCCAACGCTACTGTCAAAGGAAAGGATCTGAGAGAGGGAGCTACTCTCAAAGGATTTGAGAGGGGAAGCTATTCTCAAAGGAAAGGATCTATGCGACGAAGCTACTGTCAAAGGAAAGGATCTGAGAGAGTACGCTACTCTCAAAGGAAAGGATCTGAGAGAGGAATCTGCTCTCAAAGGAAAGGATCTGAGAGAGGAAGCTACAGTCAAAGGAAAGGATATGAGAGAGGGAACTACTCTCAAGGGAAAGGATCTGAGAGAGGAAGCTACAGTCAAAGGAAAGGATCTGAGAGAGGAAGCTACTCCCAAAGGAAAGGATCTAAGCTACAGTCAAAGGAAAGGATCTGAGAGAGGAAGCTACTCTCAAAGGAAAGGATCTGAGAGAGGAAGCTACTGTCAACGGAAAGGATCTATACGCCAACGCTACTGTCAAAGGAAAGGATCTGAGAGAGGGAGCTACTCTCAAAGGATTTGAGAGGGGAAGCTATTCTCAAAGGAAAGGATCTATGCGACGAAGCTACTGTCAAATGAAAGGATTTGAGAAAGGGAGCTACTCTCAAATGAAAGGATCTAATAGAGGAAGCTGCTCTCAGAGGAAATTATCTGAGAGAGGAAGCCGCTCTCAAAGGAAAGGATCTGAGAGGAAGCTACTCAAAGGAAAGGATCTAAGCTACTCTCAAAGGAAAGGATCTGAGAGAGGAAGCTACTTTCAAATGAAAGGATCTAAGAGAGGAAGCTACTCTCAAAAAAGGATCTGAGAGAGGAAGCTTTTCTCAATGGATAGGATCTGAGATAGGAAGCTACTCTCAAAGGAAAGGATCTAAGCTACTCTCAAAGGAAAGGATCTGAGAGAGGAAGCTACTTTCAAATGAAAGGATCTAAGAGAGGAAGCTACTCTCAAAAAAGGATCTGAGAGAGGAAGCTTTTCTCAATGGATAGGATCTGAGATAGGAAGCTACTCTCAAAGGAAAGGATCTGAGAGAGGAAGCTACTCAAAGGAAAGGATCTGAGAGATGAAGCTATTCTCAATGGAAAGGATCTGAGAGAGGAAGCTGCTCTCAAAGGAAAGGATCTGGGAGAGGAAGCTACTGTCAAAGGATAGGATCTGAGAGAGAAAGCTACTCTCAAAGGAAAGGATCTATGCGACGAAGCTACTGTCAAATGAAAGGATCTGAGAGAGGGAGCTACTCTCAAAGGAAAGGATCTGAGAGAGGAAGCTGCTCTCAAAGGAAATGATCTGAGAGGAAGATGCTCTCAAAGGAAACGATCTGAGAAAGGAAGCTGTTCTCAAAGGAAAGGATCTGAGAGAGGAAGCTAGTCTCAAAGGAAAGGATCTGAGAGAGGAAGCTACTCTCAAAGGAAAGGATCTATGCGACGAAGCTACTGTCAAAGGAAAGGATCTGAGAGAGGGAGCTACTCTCAAAGGAAAGGATCTGAGAGAGGAAACTACTCTCAAAGGAAAGGATCTAAGCTACTCTCAAAGGAAAGGATCTGAGAGAGGAAGCTACTCCAAAAGGATAGGATCTGAGAGAGGAAGCTGCTCTCAGAGGAAAGGATCTGAGAGAGGAATCTACTGGCATAGGAAAGGATCTGAGAGAGGAAGCTACTTAAAAAGGAAAGGATAAATGCAACAAAGCACTGTTAAAGGAAAGGATCTGAGAGAGAAAGCTATTCTCAAAGGAAAGGATCTATGCGACGAAGCTACTGTCAAAGGAAAGGATCTGAGAGAGTACGCTACTCTCAAAGGAAAGGATCTGAGAGAGGAATCTGCTCTCAAAGGAAAGGATCTGAGAGAGGAAGCTACAGTCAAAGGAAAGGATATGAGAGAGGGAGCTACTCTCAAGGGAAAGGATCTGAGAGAGGAAGCTACAGTCAAAGGAAAGGATCTGAGAGAGGGAGCTACTCTCAAAGGAAAGGATCTGTGCGACAAAGCTACTGTCAATGGAAAGGATCTGAGAGAGGGAGCTACTCTCAAAGGAAAGGATCTGAGAGAGGAAACTACTCCCAAGGTATCTAAGCTACTCTCAAAGGAAAGGATCTGAGAGAGGAAGCGACTTTCAAAGGAAAGGATCTGAGAGAGGAAGCTATTCTCAATGGAAACAATCTGAGAGAGGAAGCTACTCTCAAAGGAAAGGATCTGAGAGAGGAAGCTACTCAATGGAAACGATCTGAGAGAGGAAGCTGCTCTCAAAGGAAAGGATCTGGGAGAGGGAGCTACTGTCAAAGGATAGGATCTGAGAGAGAAAGCTACTCTCAAAGGAAAGGATCTATGCGACAAAGCTACTGTCAAATGAAAGGATCTGAGAGAGGGAGCTACTCTCAAAGGATCTGAGAGAGGAATCTGCTCTCAAAGGAAAGGATCTGAGAGAGGAAGCTACAGTCAAAGGAAAGGATATGAGAGAGGGAGCTACTCTAAAGGGAAAGGATCTGAGAGAGGAAGCTACAGTCAAAGGAAAGGATCTGAGAGAGGAAACTACTCCCAAGGTATCTAAGCTACTCTCAAAGGAAAGGATCTGAGAGAGGAAGTGACTTTCAAAGGAAAGGATCTGAGAGAGGAAGCATTTCTCAATGGATAGGATCTGAGAGAGGAAGCTACTCTCAAAGGAAAGGATCTGAGAGAGGAAGCTATTCTCAATGGAAACAATCTGAGAGAGGAAGCTGCTCTCAAAGGAAATGATCTGAGAGAGGAAGCTACTATCAAATGAAAGGATCTGAGAGAGGAAGCTGATCTCAAAGGAAAGGATCTGAGAGAGGAAGCTACTCTCAAAGGAAATGATCTGAGAGAGGAAGCTAGTCTCAAAGGAAAGGATCTGAGAGAGGAAGCTACTCTCAAAGGAAAGGATCTATGCGAGGAAGCTACTGTGAAAGGACAGGATCTGAGAGAGGAAGCTGCTCTCAAAGGAAAGGATCTGAGAGGAAGATGCTCTCAAAGGAAAGGATCTGAGAAAGGAAGCTGTTCTCAAAGGAAAGGATCTGAGAGAGGAAGCTATTCTCAAAGGAAAGGATCTGAGAGAGGAAGCTACTCTCAAAGGAAAGGATCTATGCGAGGAAGCTACTATCAAAGGATAGGATCTGAGAGAGGAAGCTGCTCTCAAAGGATAGGATCTGAGAGAGGAAGCTGCTCTCAGACGAAAGGATCTGAGAGAGGAAGCTACTGGCATAGGAAAGGATCTGAGAGAGGAAGCTACTCAAAAAGGAAAGGATCTATGCGACAAAGCTACTGTCAAAGGAAAGGATCTGAGAGAGGGAGCTACTCTCAAAGGAAAGGATCTGAGAGAGGAAACTACTCTCAAAGGAAAGGATTTAAGCTACTCTCAAAGGAAAGGATCTGAGAGAGGAAGCTACTCCCAAAGGAAAGGATCTAAGCTACAGTCAAAGGAAAGGATCTGAGAGAGGAAGCTACTCTCAAAGGAAAGGATCTGAGAGAGGAAGCTACTGTCAACGGAAAGGATCTATGCGCCAACGCTACTGTCAAAGGAAAGGATCTGAGAGAGGGAGCTACTCTCAAAGGATTTGAGAGGGGAAGCTATTCTCAAAGGAAAGGATCTATGCGACGAAGCTACTGTCAAAGGAAAGGATCTGAGAGAGTACGCTACTCTCAAAGGAAAGGATCTGAGAGAGGAATCTGCTCTCAAAGGAAAGGATCTGAGAGAGGAAGCTACAGTCAAAGGAAAGGATATGAGAGAGGGAACTACTCTCAAGGGAAAGGATCTGAGAGAGGAAGCTACAGTCAAAGGAAAGGATCTGAGAGAGGAAGCTACTCCCAAAGGAAAGGATCTAAGCTACAGTCAAAGGAAAGGATCTGAGAGAGGAAGCTACTCTCAAAGGAAAGGATCTGAGAGAGGAAGCTACTGTCAACGGAAAGGATCTATACGCCAACGCTACTGTCAAAGGAAAGGATCTGAGAGAGGGAGCTACTCTCAAAGGATTTGAGAGGGGAAGCTATTCTCAAAGGAAAGGATCTATGCGACGAAGCTACTGTCAAATGAAAGGATTTGAGAAAGGGAGCTACTCTCAAATGAAAGGATCTAATAGAGGAAGCTGCTCTCAGAGGAAATTATCTGAGAGAGGAAGCCGCTCTCAAAGGAAAGGATCTGAGAGGAAGCTACTCAAAGGAAAGGATCTAAGCTACTCTCAAAGGAAAGGATCTGAGAGAGGAAGCTACTTTCAAATGAAAGGATCTAAGAGAGGAAGCTACTCTCATAAAAGGATCTGAGAGAGGAAGCTTTTCTCAATGGATAGGATCTGAGATAGGAAGCTACTCTCAAAGGAAAGGATCTGAGAGAGGAAGCTACTCAAAGGAAAGGATCTGAGAGATGAAGCTATTCTCAATGGAAAGGATCTGAGAGAGGAAGCTGCTCTCAAAGGAAAGGATCTGGGAGAGGAAGCTACTGTCAAAGGATAGGATCTGAGAGAGAAAGCTACTCTCAAAGGAAAGGATCTATGCGACGAAGCTACTGACAAATGAAAGGATCTGAGAGAGGGAGCTACTCTCAAAGGAAAGGATCTGAGAGAGGAAGCTGCTCTCAAAGGAAATGATCTGAGAAAGGAAGCTGTTCTCAAAGGAAAGGATCTGAGAGAGGAAGCTAGTCTCAAGGGAAAGGATCTGAGAGAGGAAGCTAGTCTCAAGGAAAGGAAAGGATCTGAGGATCTGAGGAAGCTACTCTCAAAGGAAAGGATCTATGCGATCTGAGAAGCTACTGTCAAAGGAAAGGATCTGAGAGAGGGAGCTACTCTCAAAGGAAAGGATCTGAGAGAGGAAACTACTCTCAAAGGAAAGGATCTAAGCTACTCTCAAAGGAAAGGATCTGAGAGAGGAAGCTACTCCAAAAGGATAGGATCTGAGAGAGGAAGCTGCTCTCAGAGGAAAGGATCTGAGAGAGGAATCTACTGGCATAGGAAAGGATCTGAGAGAGGAAGCTACTTAAAAAGGAAAGGATAAATGCAACAAAGCACTGTTAAAGGAAAGGATCTGAGAGAGGAAGCTACTCTCAAAGGAAAGGATCTATGCGACGAAGCTACTGTGAAAGGAAAGGATCTGAGAGAGGGAGCTACTCTCAAAGGAAAGGATCTGAGAGAGGAAACTACTCTCAAAGGAAAGGATGTAAGCTACTCTCAAAGGAAAGGATCTGAGAGAGGAAGCTACTCCCAAAGGAAAGGATCTAAGCTACAGTCAAAGGAAAGGATCTGAGAGAGGAAGCTACTCTCAAAGGAAAGGATCTGAGAGAGGAAGCTACTGTCAACGGAAAGGATCTATGCGCCAACGCTACTGTCAAAGGAAAGGATCTGAGAGAGGGAGCTACTCTCAAAGGATTTGAGAGGGGAAGCTATTCTCAAAGGAAAGGATCTATGCGACGAAGCTACTGTCAAAGGAAAGGATCTGAGAGAGTACGCTACTCTCAAAGGAAAGGATCTGAGAGAGGAATCTGCTCTCAAAGGAAAGGATCTGAGAGAGGAAGCTACAGTCAAAGGAAAGGATATGAGAGAGGGAGCTACTCTCAAGGGAAAGGATCTGAGAGAGGAAGCTACAGTCAAAGGAAAGGATCTGAGAGAGGGAGCTACTCTCAAAGGAAAGGATCTGTGCGACAAAGCTACTGTCAATGGAAAGGATCTGAGAGAGGGAGCTACTCTCAAAGGAAAGGATCTGAGAGAGGAAACTACTCCCAAGGTATCTAAGCTACTCTCAAAGGAAAGGATCTGAGAGAGGAAGTGACTTTCAAAGGAAAGGATCTGAGAGAGGAAGCTATTCTCAATGGAAACAATCTGAGAGAGGAAGCTACTCTCAAAGGAAAGGATCTGAGAGAGGAAGCTACTCAATGGAAAATCTGGAGGAAGCTGCTCTCAAAGGAAAGGATCTGGGAGAGGGAGCTACTGTCAAAGGATAGGATCTGAGAGAGAAAGCTACTCTCAAAGGAAAGGATCTATGCGACAAAGCTACTGTCAAATGAAAGGATTTGAGAGAGGGAGCTACTCTCAAATGAAAGGATCTAATAGAGGAAGCTGCTCTCAGAGGAAATTATCTGAGAGAGGAAGCCGCTCTGAAAGGAAAGGATCTGAGAGGAAGCTACTCAAAGGAAAGGATCTCAGAGAGGAAGCTACTCTCAAAGGAAAGGATCTATGCGACAAAGCTACTGTCAAAGGAAAGGATATGAGAGAGGGAGCTACTCTCAAAGGATAGGATCTATGCGACGAAGCTACTCTCAAAGGAAAGGATCTGAGAGAGGAAACTACTCCCAAAGGAAAGGATCTAAGCTACTCTCAAAGGAAAGGATCTGAGAGAGGAAGCTACTTTCAAATGAAAGGATCTAAGAGAGGAAGCTACTCTCAAAAAAGGATCTGAGAGAGGAAGCTTTTCTCAATGGATAGGATCTGAGATAGGAATCTACTCTCAAAGGAAAGGATCTGAGAGAGGAAGCAACTCAAAGGAAAGGATCTGAGAGATGAAGCTATTCTCAATGGAAAGGATCTGAGAGAGGAAGCTGCTCTCAAAGGAAAGGATCTGGGAGAGGAAGCTACTGTCAAATGAAAGGATCTAATAGAGTAAGCTGCTCTCAAAGGAAATGATCTGAGAGAGGAAGCCGCTCTCAAAGGAAAGGATCTGAGAGGAAGCTACTGTCAAAGGAAAGGATCTGAGAGAGAAAGCTACTCTCAAAGGAAAGGATCTATGCGACGAAGCTACTGTCAAATGAAATGATCTGAGAGAGGGAGCTACTCTCAAAGGAAAGGATTTCAGAGAGGAAACTACTGTCAAATGAAAGGATCTATGCGAGGAAGCTACTGTCAAAGGAAAGGATCTGAGAGAGGAAGCTGCTCTCAAAGGAAAGGAAAGGATCTGAGAGAGGAAGCTGCTCTCAAAGGAAAGGAGGGAACAGAAGTGGTTACAGTTGAGGAGTGCTATATGACTGGTCTTACCATATGTCTTATTCAAGCTATCGAGGGAAGTGTGTACCCTTATAATGCCAGCCTTGGCCTTGGCAGCCTAAGGGCACTGAGCGAAAGCTCTGGCTGGTGTTTGGGCCCAATATCAGAACCCTCTGTGGTGCTGTATCCACATCTGCAGCCTGGCAAACCCAAGACTGGCAGTGCCAAAGTGTGACATCTTACTAAACCCAACAGTGTGTTCACCTAGTAATTACCCGTAATAAATGTTCTCTAGCTATTACACAACGAGAGACACCCTGTTTCTCCCTGATTTATATAGCCCAGTACCAAGTGTTGCAACATCTGTGAGGTGTGACTTGACAACTACAACAAATACTCAACGCTACTTCTGTGGGTGTCTCTTTAGGGAAACAAAAGAGGCTCTTTGTAGTTTGGTGGAGGAGACATGGGAACATGTCATTTATTTGGTGTCAGGATGTGTGTGGGCCGGTTCCGCCCCCCTTTTCATGAATTACTAAATACTGAAGCCTGGGCAGGTTTGGGAGAGAGAAAGGTATGGACGGGGAGAGGAATAGGAGCAGTGAGGTGTTCCACTGTAATGGTGCCAGGCTCCCCGGGCCTGGCTGGAGGCTATATGCCTTACCAAGATCCTGTTTACAGTTAGCAGAGGAAGCTGCCAGCCACCCATTTCCATAACTGTGCCTGCAGTCCTTGGTGGAAACCGATTCTTCGCCTCTCTTCTTTTCTTTCCCTCTCTTCTCTCTTTTCTTTCCCTGCTCTCTCCTCTGGCTCTAGCTCACTTCCCACCTCTTAGTTTAACCCCTGAAATCTCCCTCCACCCCATTGTACTTTTAAATCAGCTCTGCAGTGTTGTTTGCTGCCAAGAGGCATTGAACATCTTGTCAGTCATGGTTTTGATGAGATGGAGGAAGTTGCCCTATGAAGAAACTAGACATCCCTCCCCTGGTATCAGCTCCAAGGTAGAAGAATAGTCTTTGAAGGTCAGATCGGGTCGTTCACTTGCAGTTCACTAGCTCTCTCTCTCTCTCTGTGTGTGTGTGTGTGTGTGTGTGTGTGTGTGTGTGTGTGTGTGTGTGTGTGTGTGTGTGTGTGTGTGTGTGTGTGTGTGTGTGTGTGTGTGTGTGTGTGCGCGTGCGCGCATGTGCGCATTAGGTTGTCTGGGACGGATTGTACCTGTCCTGGGGGCTAGTGGAAGCCCAGGGGCCGTGGAAGACGCCAACGCCTATGTATGTTCTGTTCCGCTGTGTTTGTGTGTGTGTGTTCTGCTGTGTGTGTGTAGTTTCTCTCTGTCTGTGAACATATGCTCTTTCACACGGTCCCCATGGCCCCAAATGTCAGAACAGAACCAGCTACCAGACAGAGACGTGGCGCATTGTACAGGACGGTGTTACCCCCCCCTCCACCTCCATATCTCCTGTCTTATGATGTTAACCGTTATTGAAGGTAAGTAGGTAACAGTGAGAGGGGGAAGGGGGGGTCGTCTCCTGCTTTTTAGAGCATTAAATCCTCAGAGTTCGGGAGAAATGCCTGTCAGGTGAATGTCAGAGAGACAGTTGCTGCAGTGTGCAGCAACTGCTCTCCTGTCCTTTGTGTGCAGGCAGGTACCCTGGGTCCCAGTGAGTAAGACCACGACATGAGAAATCCATTTGTAGCAGGAACATGCTCTGTACTGTATGTACTAGGGAATCTGAACCCACAGGATGCAGTATAAACAGTTGTGTGTGTCTATACTGTTACATTTCTGAACGTGGGTCCTGTTTTCTGTGTGCTCTTCCTCTCTCCCTGTGGACTGAAAACAGTGTCTACACCACACAGAGTTGATGAGGCTGTTGTTCTGCCGTGTGGGTGGGAGGCTGTAGTGGACTATACTGGGCACTGAGGCAGAATCGATGGGGGGAGAGGAGACGGGTACAGTGGCCCCAGGAGGGGGCCGGGGGCCTGGGGTGGAGGTCCGGGGGGCTGGGGTGGAGATCCGGGGGGGCAGGAAGCCAGAGGTAACCCCTGCAGCTCCCCTCCAGCACCATGCAGGACACACCTCTGCTCTCAGACAGCCCTATTGATTTGTCCAGCTGATAAAGTCTGTCTGCAGGTTAGCTGGTGTGTTAAATACCCCTCTTTTCACCTCCTAACCTAGCGTGTGTTTGTGTGGGGCTGGAGTGGACTGAGGTGAGGACACAGACGGACACAAGCGCCATGCAGTGGTACCATTGATCAGGTGACTGACAGTGTTTGCTGGCTAACTCTCTCTCTCTGCCCCTGTGCCCCCTCCTATGCCCACACCTGGCACCAGGTGCGTCTCAGCCATTAGGTGGCGCCGGTATCCTCACTGTCACCCTGTTAGAACCCAGCCCAACCTACAGTACCCTCCATGGCACAGTGCTCTATTGTCATATCCCCAGGCTACAGGAAGACATAAGTCACAGAGCCGTTAGCCTTTGACACAACAGCGTGTGACAGGTCTGCTCGCTGTGTGGAACTCACATGGGGCATAAATCAATCCAGGGCCTGAATCCGAGGATCCTGCAGAGCAGGATGTATGTCTATGTTAATTCAAGCTTAACATAGATTAATTCACAAGAGCCTGGGATTGTCGTGGTGTGTTGGCACATGTGATCTGTGTATGTAGGGAACTGGGAGAGAGAGAGAGATATATGGAGCCAGCGTTACTCCCCATGAGCTTAACACAAGGCAGTTCGCTCACGGTTCTGTGTGTGTGTGTGTGTGTGTGTGCGTGCGTGCGTGCGTGCGTGCGTGCTCATTTGTAATCTAATGACAGATGGGTGTAGTGTATGAACCCCCAGAAGCCACTGCTGCTGTGACACATTTTTGTCCCCAGTGTTAGTTGGTTCAGTCCCTGGGTGTCTTTGAGTCAGAGTTGTCACAGGTGCTAGATAAGACACTGAGATATATATATATATACACACACACAGTGTGTCTACTGTGCTGCTCAGCTCGTTCTGTAACATAACCCAATTTGTTTCACAGAAGGGGAAAAGTTGTGTATCTAAATAAAGGACATTTCCTTCTAAACGACTGAGGTGTTGTAATCTGTTTTTTATTTTCATTAAAGCAATAACATTTTGTCATTGAGTCACCTGAGTGTTTAATGTCTGAGTGGAGAACAGGTGTAGAGGTATGCTAAAACAATAAGGCCCAGGGTGGAGAACAGGTGTGGAGGTATGCTGAAACAATAAGGTTCTGGGTGGAGAACAGGTGTAGAGGTATGCTAAAACAATAAGGCTCTGGGTGGAGAACAGGTGTGGAGGTATGCTAAAACAATAAGGCTCTGGGTGGAGAACAGGTGTGGAGGTATGCTAAAACAATAAGGTTCTGGGTGGAGAACGGGTGTGGAGGTATGCTAAAACAATAAGGCTCTGGGTGGAGAACAGGTGTAGAGGTATGCTAAAACAATAAGGCTCTGGGTGGAGAACAGGTGTGGAGGTATGCTAAAACAATAAGGCTCTGGGTGGAGAACAGGTGTAGAGGTATGCTAAAACAATAAGGCCCAGGGTGGAGAACAGGTGTGGAGGTATGCTAAAACAATAAGGCTCTGGGTGGAGAACAGGTGTAGAGGTATGCTAAAACAATAAGGTTCTGGGTGGAGAACAGGTGTAGAGGTATGCTAAAACAATAAGGCCCAGGGTGGAGAACAGGTGTAGAGGTATGCTAAAACAATAAGGCCCAGGGTGGAGAACAGGTGTAGAGGTATGCTAAAACAATAAGGCCCAGGGTGGAGAACAGGTGTGGAGGTATGCTAAAACAATAAGGCTCTGGGTGGAGAACAGGTGTAGAGGTATGCTAAAACAATAAGGCCCAGGGTGGAGAACAGGTGTGGAGGTATGCTAAAACAATAAGGCTCTGGGTGGAGAACAGGTGTGGAGGTATGCTAAAACAATAAGGTTCTGGGTGGAGAACGGGTGTGGAGGTATGCTAAAACAATAAGGCTCTGGGTGGAGAACAGGTGTGGAGGTATGCTAAAACAATAAGGTTCTGGGTGGAGAACAGGTGTGGAGGTATGCTAAAACAATAAGGCTCTGGGTGGAGAACAGGTGTGGAGGTATGCTATAACAATAAGGCTCTGGGTGGAGAACAGGTGTGGAGGTATGCTGAAACAATAAGGCTCTTGGTGGAGAACAGGTGTGGAGGTATGCTAAAACAATAAGGCTCTGGGTGGAGAACAGGTGTGGAGGTATGCTAAAACAATAAGGCCCAGGGTGGAGAACAGGTGTGGGGGTATGCTAAAACAATAAGGCTCTGGGTGGAGAACAGGTGTGGGGGTATGCTAAAACAATAAGGCTCTGGGTGGAGAACAGGTGTGGAGGTATGCTACAACAATAAGGCTCTGGGTGGAGAACAGGTATGGAGGTATGCCTAAACAATAAGGCTCTTGGTGGAGAACAGGTATGGAGGTATGCTAAAACAATAAGGCTCTGGGTGGAGACGACAGTATAGCAACTTCCCCCTCATCAAAATAAGTGAACTGGTTCTACAAAGCATCTTAGCATGTTTAGCCACTGTACAGAGAAGCCAGTGTGGTGGATTATGACAGCGTGCTACACCAATGTTTGCTAGCTTTTCCTTCAAAAGTACATCAACTGCATCGTATTGTGTTTGCCGTGTCTTAGAGCCAGACATATGCAAAGCTGCCCCTCTCAGGATGAGAAATTATTAGCAGCAACAGAATGCCCAGTTGAAACAAAATGGCCGCCATCTAGGAGAAGTGCTGGCTAGCCTCCCTCTGTAATATGGCTGACAACAGCTTCACCTGCGACATGAGCAGAGAGGACAGCAACTAATTACGGGGACAAATATGTTTGGAGTGTGTGTGTGTTGTCTGGGCTCAGTCTGTTTATCTCAACCTCTGTTGGTTCAGACTCTCTCTCTCTCTGTTCTGATTTAACCAGAGGCAAAGCCTCCCAACTCATCAAATATTAAACAAGGCAAGGTTCTCAATGATTTTCTGTCTCTTCCTGTATTCACAGCTTCTTTCTTTCTGTCTCTCTCTCTTTGTCTCTGTCTCTCTCTCTCCTGCGAGGCGGACAGCGGAAGTCAGGTGGAATGAAAGCTGAAGTTTCTGCTGGTCGGCTAGTTGCCTCAATCGGCCATACAGGCTGGGGGCTGCAGGGGATTGCAGGGGGGTGAATGGACAGTGACATGTTGATGTTGTACTGAGAATGTTTGGATCCCCATGTGGCCAGAGAGCTAGCCCCTCCCCCTTCCACTCCACTCTCCTCTCCTAGCCCTCTTCCTCTCCCGCCTCTCCCAACCTCTCTTAGTCTCTCCGCCATCATCCTTTCCTCTCTTTCTTCAACCCCTCTCCTCTCTCATCTCTGCCCCAGCCCCTATGCCCTGTATACCCACCATCAAAGCTGGGCCTAAATACAGCTCACTGAGAGCTGCAGCCAGAGGGCCTATGATGGTCCATCTGTACCCATCATCCGTCTGCGTGTCTGCGTGTGTGTGTTGCTTCGACCAGTCAGCTGCCTGAGCTGTGTTTGTCCTGCTCCTCAGCTGCCTGATCCAGAGTTAGGCCTCACTGCTGGTGTCAGATGCCTTGCTAGACTCTGGATAGAGTAAGGATCTGGATGAATGATGTTGTGGTAACAGTTACCCAGAGCTGTATTGGTCTGATTTTGGACCTGTTTCTCTGTGTGGCCAGCTGGGTGTCTATGAGTCTCAGTACTGGGTTATCCCCTCTCCTAATCACAGCTGACCTTGGATCAGTGGTTTAAGTTCTAGAGTCAGGGGCACATCCTCAATGAAATAGGGAGTGGAGAGACAAGAGCAGGTGGGCAGTTTTTTGGGGGGGTTGAGAGTGAAAGGAGGTGAATGAGAGACGTTATCCCTTACTCCTACAGTGTAATCCATCTCTGTTCTCTACTGGCGTATGGCTCTAGTCTTCATTTAGTTGCCATTGTTCTGAATGGGAAGTTAACGTTTGTTACTTTACCTTTAAGAGACCTTTAAAACAGTGGTATTCTCAGAAAAGCCATACTTTACATATAGGAACATTAAACAGTCAGGTTATGTTTTAATATTGACATGGGCATTGCTTTGTTGGTGTAGTAGACAAAGGGCTGGGTGTACTGAAACACAATATGTTCTTTCTCTGATATCACTGGGCGTGAATATTCATTCTGTTAGACTACAGGTCAACCGCATGTTTGTATAGCTCTTTGTATTAGTTCTTGATCCACTGTGGCGTTTTGTTTGAACACAAACAGTATTTCTCTTCTTCACACCCTTATAAACACATGTTCAAACACACAATACCACATATTAGACATATTCATTTTCACACACTTTCTGACATACACACACACTCACCCCCTCCGTTGCATTGCGTTTCCTAGGCTGCTGTGCTGTGCCGTGCGGTACACTCTTGCACCCTGCTCAGTGCTGAAAGCCTCAGGGCCTGGCCTACCTTCCTGCTCCTCTAAACAAATTGCTCTCTTTCTGTTTCAGTCTTTTCACGGCAGCGTTTTAAATGCCGTGCCCTTTAATTACAGTATTTACTTAATAGGGTGAAACAAAACCCATGTTCACACAGCAGGAGGACCAGGTGACTCAGAAGGCTAAACACCTGGCAACAACACACTCCTCTGACACACACACACACCCACACACACCCACACACACCCACACTTAACAAAACACAGTGTTCTCTGGCTGGGAGAAAGTACTGGAGACCTATGGGACATTTTCCACTTTGTTTACAGAAGCCACTCATGTCTATGGGAAAATGCTTCTTGTAAGTTAAAACATTTTAATTTGACAATCTTTAAAGTGGGTTAACAGATGGAAAGGAAATAAACATTCATGTATTTTATTCCTCCCTTCAGTAGTATACTATTACATTGGTCAGGGAAGACTGCTAAGTGTCTTTTCTCTTGTCTCTTCTTCTCTCTTCCTCTCCTCTCCTCCTTTTCCATGCAACATTCCATCTTATATTTCTTTCCAATACACCTCCACAATGAAATCATCACTGCTAGATTACCCCAGCATTATGTTAATGACACGTTTGACTTTGTCTGGTTCTTTAAATGGCTCTGTGGTTTCACATTGTTTGAGGGTGTTTCCCTAATCTCTCTGGTTCAGCACTTTAACTTTACATCTCCTTTTAAAAGCTACATATGAAGATGTGCCGATGAGGGAGGAGCCTCACTGACATCATTCAGTGAGGTCACACAGGAAGTGATGTCTCAATGCGAACCTTTAACTGTAGCAGTACAAGAAGATGTGACATGTTGATTTGTGGTGTCTCTTCCTCTAATCTCTTTTCTCTCTCTTTTCAAACCAGGTTAATGTACTCCACCTATCTGAAACCTAATATCTATTGTACAACAGTTTAAAGCTTCTCACACAGTTGAACACCATAAAGGCCTCAGATATTTAACACTACATCCGCTTTAGCTAGCAGAATGTCTTGTAACAGGCAATCTGAGGCACAATACCTATAATTAGCCAACCCAGGTTGACCCTGCCATTGTCACCTGCAGACAGGTGGGAATTGTGTGAGTCTCCAGTGACCTTATCATGTGACCATGGTCAGGTGTCAGTCGGGGGAGAGGCTGTATAGCTGTCGAGGCAGGCCTCATCCATCATCTTCTCTTATTGCTCTCTCTCTCTCTCTACATGATGCCCAGAAGGCGCTGGCAGGGTGGGGAGCCAGGCTTGAACTTGAGGGGGGTAGAGGGTGGAAGAGAGGTGGTGGTGCTGGTGGAATGATCGTTTTACAGGAACGTTCACGGAACAACAAGTTTTCACAGCAACAGTGCGCCGTTCCACCACAAATAAAGAGTTACGGCTCCCTGCCCCACAGTAACCCTCTTCCTGATCCCAGAGCAGATTTATGGCCTTCAACCGCTGGGCTGTGAAAAACTGCAAACACTGACAGGCTCGTAACCTCTTTACCCTCTGCATCAAGACTCTTATTGCTCAGTTTTCTCTCCTGGGCTGTGTAAATAAACACAGTCACTGTGAAAAACTCACATTTCTCTTTAAACCAACTCTAATTAGTTTTCCCTCACTATATCAAAATGCTTCACTCTGGTATTTGGCCTCATGTATGGAATAATATTGCATTATGGGGGCTGTGTTGGCATGTTGAGGCATTGGTCCCTGTTGAGTCTTAGCCACGGTGTCTTCATGGCTGTCGTCGTTATGGCTCGAAATGGCCAGAGTAAAAGTTTGTTTACAGTTTGAGGTCTCCAACCTGAACCAGCTGCATTAGTCGAAGCTATGGAGCTCTCACAGTTGGCTTGGAGGCCCTCTTCATCCCTCTTGGAACACACACCCACACACAGCCTTAGGGGATGACCCATGACCCGCCCCTGTGGGAAGAACACACGGCCAGAAGCAGTGGACAGAACCTCTATCTGTTTGTCTTTACAACCTGATTGCATTTGAACAAACGTTGTCTGCTTGTAAATGTTGGCATTAGGCTGCATTCCATCCCATAGCCCAAGGTAAGAGAGGAGAGTTGTAGCAGAGTAGGGCTGCGGTGTTGGGTAATTTGTCACGCTGTTAAACGACTAATGGACGTCCACCTGGTTTGAGAGCAACAGCAGCAGTTTGCCTGGCTCCTCCTTTGCAAGTCCAGACTGCAATTGTGTTTTATGACCCCAATTATAAAGGATATTTAGCGACTACCTTGCTGCTTGTGTGTTTTGCGTCTGGTTGGTGGAGGCTCCAGACACTCAACAACCCACCTAGCCAGCACACATCAAACAGCCTTGGTGTGAGACTTGGTGAGCTCTGCTCTGATGAGCCCTGCTTTTTATCAATGCCTCATTCACCTAGTTATTGAATCATGCAGCACAGGAGTATTGCGGAGAGCAGAAGTGCACATGGTGTGGTTGTACGTGCTGCAGCCCAGACCTACAGGTCCTGTGTTCCCACTGCTGTTATGTAGGAGTCCTGCAGGCTCTAATAAAGTCAAATAATAAAGTCTCCTATTTGTTTCATGTGGTTTAATGAGCAGACACACATCAGACTGTAGCTGGATGGAAGGGGACCTCACAGGGTCTGAGTCTGGCTGTGGTGGCGTGGCGGGGCGTCCCACCCAAAGGTAGCTCACTCATTGTTACAAGCAGCACCACCCTGGGGGGGGGGGTTGTGTGTGTGTGTCCTGCTCCCGACCAAAAGGCATTTGCGTGTTTTCCACAGCCATTAATTAGAGGGATCAGATGTTAGTTTTATTAGCAGGGGCTCTTTAAAAGGAATCAAAATGAAAGGAACATATGTCACGCATTTGATGCCCCGCCCGCTCCCCCTATTCCTCTCCTCCACAGTCACCCACCTCATACACTCACGAAGGGCACAGTCAGCACAGTCTGTCTGCAGACAATAGTGGTTAGTGGATTGATCCTGAGGAAGCTGTTGGGACGTTGCCCTACCCACGCTCTGCTGTACCTACCACTGTGGGGCTTGACCCCAGGAGGCCTGTGGGCAAATTAAAGAGCACAGGCTCCATACCACGCAGCCTCACTGAACCTTACAGTATAGTACATGACTCCACACAGTTACCCCTGAACCTTACAGTATAGTACATGACTCCACACAGTTACCCCTGAACCTTACAGTATAGTACATGACTCCACATAGTTACCCCTGAACCTTACAGTATAGTACATGACTCCACACAGTTACCACTGAACCTTACAGTATAGTACATGACTCCACACAGTTACCACTGAACCTTACAGTATAGTACATGACTCCACACAGTTACCACTGAACCTTACAGTATAGTACATGACTCCACACAGTTACCCCTGAACCTTACAGTATAGTACATGACTCCACACAGTTACCACTGAACCTTACAGTATAGTACATGACTCCACACAGTTACCCCTGAACCTTACAGTATAGTACATGACTCACACAGTTACCCCTGAACCTTACAGTATAGTACATGACTCCACACAGTTACCCCTGAACCTTACAGTATAGTACATGACTCCACACAGTTACCACTGAACCTTACAGTATAGTACATGACTCCACACAGTTACCACTGACTCTTACAGTATAGTACATGACTCCACACAGTTACCACTGACTCTTACAGTATAGTACATGACTCCACACAGTTACCCCTGAACCTTACAGTATAGTACATGACTCCACACAGTTACCACTGAACCTTACAGTATAGTACATGACTCCACACAGTTACCCCTGAACCTTACAGTATAGTACATGACTCCACACAGTTACCCCTGAACCTTACAGTATAGTACATGACTCCACACAGTTACCCCTGAACCTTACAGTATAGTACATGACTCCACACAGTTACCACTGAACCTTACAGTATAGTACATGACTCCACACAGTTACCACTGACTCTTACAGTATAGTACATGACTCCACACAGTTACCACTGACTCTTACAGTATAGTACATGACTCCACACAGTTACCACTGAACCTTACAGTATAGTACATGACTCCACACAGTTACCACTGAACCTTACAGTATAGTACATGACTCCACACAGTTACCACTGAACCTTACAGTATAGTACATGACTCCACACAGTTACCCCTGAACCTTACAGTATAGTACATGACTCCACACAGTTACCACTGAACCTTACAGTATAGTACATGACTCCACACAGTTACCCCTGAACCTTACAGTATAGTACATGACTCCACACAGTTACCACTGAACCTTACAGTATAGTACATGACTCCACACAGTTACCCCTGAACCTTACAGTATAGTACATGACTCACACAGTTACCCCTGAACCTTACAGTATAGTACATGACTCCACACAGTTACCACTGAACCTTACAGTATAGTACATGACTCCACACAGTTACCCCTGAACCTTACAGTATAGTACATGACTCCACACAGTTACCACTGAACCTTACAGTATAGTACATGACTCCACACAGTTACCCCTGAACCTTACAGTATAGTACATGACTCCACACAGTTACCCCTGAACCTTACAGTATAGTACATGACTCCACATAGTTACCACTGAACCTTACAGTATAGTACATGACTCCACACAGTTACCACTGAACCTTACAGTATAGTACATGACTCCACACAGTTACCCCTGAACCTTACAGTATAGTACATGACTCCACACAGTTACCCCTGAACCTTACAGTATAGTACATGACTCCACACAGTTACCACTGAACCTTACAGTATAGTACATGACTCCACACAGTTACCACTGAACCTTACAGTATAGTACATGACTCCACACAGTTACCCCTGAACCTTACAGTATAGTACATGACTCCACACAGTTACCCCTGAACCTTACAGTATAGTACATGACTCCACATAGTTACCCCTGAACCTTACAGTATAGTACATGACTCCACACAGTTACCCCTGAACCTTACAGTATAGTACATGACTCCACACAGTTACCACTGAACCTTACAGTATAGTACATGACTCCACACAGTTACCCCTGAACCTTACAGTATAGTACATGACTCCACACAGTTACCCCTGAACCTTACAGTATAGTACATGACTCCACACAGTTACCACTGAACCTTACAGTATAGTACATGACTCCACACAGTTACCCCTGAACCTTACAGTATAGTACATGACTCCACACAGTTACCACTGAACCTTACAGTATAGTACATGACTCCACACAGTTACCACTGACTCTTACAGTATAGTACATGACTCCACACAGTTACCACTGAACCTTACAGTATAGTACATGACTCCACACAGTTACCCCTGAACCTTACAGTATAGTACATGACTCCACACAGTTACCACTGAACCTTACAGTATAGTACATGACTCCACACAGTTACCACTGAACCTTACAGTATAGTACATGACTCCACACAGTTACCACTGAACCTTACAGTATAGTACATGACTCCACACATTTACCCCTGAACCTTACAGTATAGTACATGACTCCACACAGTTACCACTGAACCTTACAGTATAGTACATGACTCCACACAGTTACCACTGAACCTTACAGTATAGTACATGACTCCACACAGTTACCACTGAACCTTACAGTATAGTACATGACTCCACACAGTTACCCCTGAACCTTACAGTATAGTACATGACTCCACACAGTTCCACTGACTCTTGCACAAGACAGAGATGTGTGCAGGTACAGGCGAGACATGCCCGCTGAACCGCTGTCGTCCTGGGCAACATGATTGCGTACATCACCTTCGGCGGCTAGTCTGAATTTATGAGACACATGCCTGTTTCTGCATGACTTGTTTGATTGCATTCTCTGGTTTGTGGCTTCGCTGGCAAGGCCGTAAAACCTCACACCTGCAAAGTTCAAAAGGACTGAACTGTGGGTGTAGGGGAGATAATGAGGAACAAGGTGAACTGAGGCTCTCTCTCTCTCTCTCTCACACACACACAGAAAGAGAGATATCACAACCCATCTCCTTAAAAGGAATTTCCATCAGGCAGCAACCCCACCCTACCTATTCCATACATAATGTCTTTATCAAACAGTCTCCATTTACTCCCATGTGTGGTTACAAATGATCTCCTGTAGCAATAACACAATAAGTGTTGTCTGCTATCTATGTTAGCCTGCTTTTTTTCCACTTGGCCTGACACAATCGTGGCATTTATCAGTGTAATTGCATGAGTCGGAAGCACTGACGTTGTCTATTAGACGGCTCTCCATCCTGTTAAGAGCAGAGAGGCTTTTAATGTATGGCCCTGGTGGCAGGAGTGGACTCAGCACAATTACATGGCTAGTGGAGAGATGGAGGGTTCCTGATGCTGATCATGTTGATCTCTGGACCAGCCAGGCACTCCCAACAAATAGAGAGAGAGAGAGATGGAGGGTTCCTGATGCTGATCATGTTGATCTCTGGACCAGCCAGGCACTCCCAACAAATAGAGAGAGAGAGAGAGGGGGGGGGGAGAGAGAGAGAGAGAACAAAGTGAAGCAGAGGTTAATCATTTTATTTACTTGCAGCAATGGATTTCTTTTTCGTCCCCCTCTCTTTCTCCCCCTCTCTTTCTCTCCCTCTCTTTCTCTCCCTCTCTTTCTCTCGCCTCTCTCTCCTTTCTTTACCAGGCAGGGCAGTGAGTGGGCTCAGGAGGGAGGGCTGAGCCAGGGGGAAATCGATGGGGAGCGCATTACAGTAAAACGTATTGATTAGGAGAGACCTGCGAGCACCGTGTCGGTCGCGGAGATGGTGGAATGATGCAATGCTTAAAGGAATTTATCCTTTGACTTTTACATTAACCTTTTATTGACTGCTTTGCCTGTCCATAATTAACACTCACTTTAGCTAAAGTGGTTAGTTTGAGCAGAGCAGTGTGGGGCCGGAGCCTGGGTCCTATGGTGAGCTTCTCCGCCAGCTAGAGCCCTATAGCCCCCTCCTTGCCACAGACCCAGCGGCCCAAATGGCATCCTATTCACTATTTAGTGCACTACTTTGAACCAGGGCTAAAGGACTCTGATCAAAAGTACTGCACTATATGAGGAATAGGGTGCCTTTTCGGAGGCAGACAGACAGAACAGTTCAAGTGCAGTGTGTGGCTGCACTATGGAAGGCCTCTGTGGAATAAAAGGCGATAGAAGCTCAGATTCCTTTCACATTAGCATACTATTTGAGCAGGCCTGCCGGGCTATAGGGTTTCAGGGCAAATTGAAATGAGTGATTGTATTGCCAATCTCTCCTGAGCGAGTGGGCGAGAGAGCACCAGATGGGATAGTTAGCCCATATCTGTCGAGGGTTAATCCGTTGGAACACTGTAGACTCACAAACACACTCCTAGTCCTCTAGCTCTGCCTCTCTTTCTCCATCCCGCTCTCCCTCCTCTTTGTCTTTGACCTTACCTTTAAGGTGCTGTTTTCCCAGGGGAAAGTGGTGATTTGTGAGAATGTGTATAGTGCTGTGGCTCACAATGCATTTCTATGAGAGTTTAAGGTACCAGACTAGATATTGAATGATTTCATTCCATCGGTTAAGTGAAGGTGTGGTATTTGCAGCTATTGGAGGTAGTGGGTTGAATGTCCTTGCCTCTATTATATTTGACACAACTCTCATCCTCATAACTACTGCATCTCTGGTTAAACAGACCTCTCCATTCCAGTTTAATACGGTTAGATTCTCTGTCAGATGAGTACAGTATTACCACATAATGAACTTCACCATATATTTACATGGTCCATCTTCATATCCTCGTTCAGGACAGCCGAAAAGAGGCCAGTGTTTTCTATTGTACCAGTCTAACATGAATACTTAATTCACTCTCAAACTCAAACGGCACCGTGTTCCCATGGCCTTTGGTGTCGGTCCGCTGATGTCAGCAGAACGTGTGCGTGTGGCGTACCTCCATTCTCTGTGCGTCTGTGTCTCTTTTCATCCAGTTCTATATTTATGCCTGGCGTGTCTGTCGTCCTCTCTCTGAAGTGGCGCTTCCTGTAATTCTGCCCCTAAATAAATCATGAGAACATTTGGACCCATGTCTTGTCGCGCAGCCCCAAGGTCAGCTGATCCTATTATTTATCAAGTCATCTGCTACATAATGGTGCTTAGAGCATGTTAACACATTCTATTATCAGGCCCCTGATCTGAGGCCTGGAAGATATATGTGGATGGTGTATGTTAATACCGTCCTCTTGGTGTAATGCACTACCTATCAGAGGGTTAGACCACAGCTGAATGGTACCACTTAGCTGAACAGCTACTCCAGCATTAAGTGGCCCTTGGTTGAAATATAGAACGGCCAATTGAGGCAGGGATGGCCTGGACTGCCTGTTCCCTGGCCACATTAACGACCTCCCCGTCACATAACACACACCTCCCTGTTAGGGACCCTAGAGACTGTAGGGGTGGAGAGGCAGGGGGAAGCAGGATGCCTGGGGTAGGGATGGGGAGGTAGGGTGTCAGGGAGTCAGACACCAACCAGCTTCTTTTTCAGAAGGAGGAGGAGGAGGAGATAGTGAAGTAAGGAGTAACTGTGACACACACACACACTGTGACCACAACCCCCCCACCACCACTGGCCCCTCCCAACCCATCCCCTCCTTCACTTCCAGGTCAGGGGTCAGCTTCATCTGTCACTATGGAAGACAGATTTACATTGGCAGTCCAGACTGCCACCAAGTCACCTGTGTAAATACAATACTGATTCCTACTGAGACGTCTCATACCGTGATGCTTTGGTATCCATTTTGATCCAACAGACTAGGTGGTGGAAACAGTAGAAGTCATAATCCATTAATCATATAATGTAGAGACTGTAGAAACACCATGTAATAACATCAGAGGGCTGTTTCTCTATCTGTCTCTTGTTCTGACTGGATGAAAGGAGAGGGCTTTCCAGAGAAACAATCTGGCTGTGTGAAAATGACTGGAGCATTAATCACTGAGGATACTGTTGCTTTGTCATCATATTGACGGTTTAAACCACAACACACACTGATCACACACCCATGTAGGGCTACTTACAAAACATTCCTGACTCTCACCTCTCAAACAGATCACATACCTACCCCACACACACACACACACACACACACACACACACACCCTGCAGGGTCTAATATGGACCAGTCTATTGGAAGTCATAAAGAGAACAGGAGAGGAAACACAAGCCCACTGCCTCCTGGTTAAACACACATTGGTCCTCCCTGTGTGTTTACAGAAAACACACTCACCCAACATTTACCTCCTGTTATTGTGTGATCTGCTCAAACTCACTATCAACAGATCTCATTTTCTTTGTTATACCGTGAACCACCACTGTTGATTTACATTGCTTCTGTGTAACAATGTGTAATGATGGTGGCGTCTGTATAGGAGGTGATTTATGTCCAGAGGAGTGTCTGACCTGTCCTTGTCTGTTCCTCCAGGTGCCATTCCAGCCTGGCCCAGACCCTGCCCCCAGAAGAGGCCCCCGTTGACCGGCCGTTTTGGGCCGACGACGACCCCAGCATGCCTCTGCCCTTTGACCTAGCTGACATCATCAACAGGGTGGAGTCACTCCTCTGGAGGTCGGTCGCAGACACACTTAAGCGGAAACAGGCACACAGACACACACACACACACACACACACACACACTTAAATAACTCACTTATATGAGTCTGCATACCTCCCTGTAGCTCCTTGATTGTCCTGTCACCATACAACAATACTTAACCATCTCCTTCATAGACCTACGTGGTGTTGCCACCACCCTCTCTTCTGTAACTGCTGCCTCTCTGGTCAGCAGTTCTCTTCCTTAGTCAGAAATACAGTTGAACTATCCCATCCTGTTGGCATTTAAACTCAGCAGACATTACTCTGCAGTACGCTGGCCTTTTCATAGCCACCATGGGTCTCTGATTGGCTCATTAGATGTTTCCCAAATGGCACCCTATTCCCCATGTAGCGCGCTCCATTTGACCTGATACCTATGGGCCCTGGTCCAGAGTAGCCCACTATAAGGGTAATAGGGTGCCATTTGGAATGCAGACTTTAGCTCCTTCAGTCTGTGTGTTAATTACAGTGTGTGGCCGGGTCCCGGCCCTGCCTGCACTCTGACATCTCAATGACTTGTTGTCATACAGACAGAGTGAGTGACTGGATGGGCTGTGAATAGATGGATGGAGGAATGACTGGGCTTGTGTTTCTTTCCTCCTGTCAGGATGTGACGGATGGGACACAAAGTAAAGAGAAGGAGAAAGAGAGCGAGAGAGTCACCCCGTCATCTGAACAGCCTCTATCGTGAGGACAGACGACAGAGGAGGAGAACAGGACCTACCAACGTCCTCCAATGGGGGTACACTTCCCCACCCTGGACCCCTCCCAACCCTGTACCTCGCCCCACCCCGCCCAAACCAGTCTCATCTAGCTTTGCTTGGATTGACTCAACATGGCTGCAACATGAGGATGGAACCCTGAGTAGTGCTTTGCTAACATGCTATAGCTGGTATTGGAACTAGTCTCACAATGATAACGTGGATAACCTGCAGAATTAAAACTGAATGTGTAGGAATGTATTATTTCAATGAATGTTCTGTTTCTTTTCTACATTTAGCCAGCTTTGTGTATGGATATGACAAATAGTCATACAGATGTAGGATCTTAATTTGACCAGTTTCTCACAGCAGCAAAATTATCCTGCAGCAACAGGAAATGTGAATTATTGGGTGGATTATAATTAATGGACATTTTTAAAACATAAATCCTTTTAAACCTTTTAAACCTTGAATGCACTCCCAAGTTTGCATTTCCTTGCTGCTCAGGAAATTTCCTGCAACAACAGGGTGATCATATTAAAATCCTATATCTGTAGTACATTTATACTTTCTGTTTCTAACTCAATGTTGTTCTAATTATGGTGTTGTATCCTAATGTCCATTCACTTCCTGTATTTCACAACTTACTTGTTCAGAATCTCACAGGGCATGACTTTGTGTTACTAAGATGTGACTGAAAGTGTTTGTTTGTGTGTGTGTGTGTGTGTGTGTGTGTGTGTGTGTGTGTGTGTGTGTGTGTGTGTGTGTGTGTGAGAATGTGTGCCTCTGCAGTATTTACAGTATGTGAAATTGTATGTGTGTGAAGCAGTATGATAGGGCCTGTAGCAGGGCTGGGAGATGTTTGTGTTAGAGAGGAAAGGACACAAGTCTAGTAGGCCTATAGGTTCTAGTAGGCATGTCTCTGTCTGCAGGCCTGTCTCTAGTCTGCTCTGTAGGGCTGAAAGGCAGCCCAGGCAGACAGCTACTGTAGGACTGAAAGGCAGCCCAGACAGACAGCAACTGTAGGACTGAAAGGCATCCCAGGCAGACAGCTACTGTAGGACTGAAAGGCAGCCCAGGCAGACAGCTACTGTAGGACTGAAAGGCAGCCCAGGCAGTCAGTTTATGTAGGACTGAAAGGCAGCCCCGACAGACAGCTACTGTAGGACTGAAAGGCAGCCCAGACATACAGTTTATGTAGGACTGAAAGGCAGCCCCGACAGACAGCTACTGTAGGACTGAAAGGCAGCCCAGACAGACAGTTTATGTAGGACTGAAAGGCAGCCCAGACAGACAGTTTATGTAGGGCTGAAAGGCAGCCCAGACAGACAGTTTATGTAGGACTGAAAGGCAGCCCAGACAGACAGCCACTATACTGTAGGGCTGATAGAAGGATCCCCATCCCAACTGCCACTCTGTCTTCATAATTGCAGCTGTTCAATGGCTTTTAATTAGTCTTAAAGCGTGTAGAGCACCACTTTCCCTGTATCGCTGCAGGCCAGAAACTCAGATCCACGGCTTCTGACAAAACCAACCAGGAAAGAGAAGCTATGGGTGAAATGTGATGGTTGTCAAAGCCAAGCAGAGCAGCCTTCTTTTTATTTCTTAGTAACACTTTATTTCCGGGATCATCAACTAGATTCAGCCGCCGGTCGAATTACAAATCATTTTTAGACTGCAAATTGACCCCAAGAAGCCTAAAAAGATCATATTTGACTAAAACATAATAATTTCAAACCTTGCTCACGTTTGTACACGATTACTTGTCTCACTATTATGCGTGGGAGTACTTGGGAATTATATATATATATATTTTTTATTTTATTATTATTTTGCTTCGAAAACTTGGGGGCCAAATAAAACCACCCGCGGGCCGCAGTTGGGCAGCTGCTTTCTTTGACCTGGCCACCATAATGCCTTTATAACAATGTTGTAAACATGTCATAATGCTTCATAGCTTGTGTCATTGTGATAACTGAAGCTTTATGGCATGTGTTGACAAGTTATGACTTGTGGTATGAAGCTTTATAACATGGTTAGGACATTTTTTTGAAGGTTATGAAGAGATCATGGTGTTTAGTTCAAATTAAGTCTTACCAATTTCTTTATCTATATATATCAACAGGAAGTAGAACTGATATGTAGTGTTAAAAATCCACTTCTCAAAGTTTTTTACTTCTGGAAGTTTTTCCAATTACAAATGTTAACGGTTGCCAAAATGTTGTTCTTTTGCTTAATCTTTTTGTATGTTGACTGAGGTTGAGATTGTAGACTGGCTGTATTGTTGAGTTGAACAACTATGTGCTCTCTGTTTCACAGCTCAGCTTGTCTGTCTGAAGCTTTAGGAAGGCAGTAAATAAACCAAGACAGTGTTTTATGACCCTCTCTGTGTGGTGCTCTCTGTTGTGTCCAAGGCTCCTGCATCATGTTCATCATCACACTGTATCCCACTTTGGCCTCGCTGTGTGTCTGTGCGTGTGTGTGTCCGTGTGTGTATTTGTGTGTGTGCCTGTGCTTTTGTGTGTGCATGTACATTTACACAAGTACACATTTCATTTACCAGGCTGTGTGAAAAGGCTATCTAAGTGTGTTTTACCTTTTCCTGGAGTGTGTTTGAGCAGTGAATTGAGACTCATTTGTCAGGTGAGTGTGAGTTACAGTTCTCTGGCCTGCATGCCCTGTCACCACCTGGCCTCTCTCTCTCCCTGCCAGATAGATGGGATGCCCTGTCACCACCTGGCCTCTCTCTCTCCCTGCCAGATAGATGGGATGCCCTGTCACCACCTGGCCTCTCTCTCTCCCTGCCAGATAGATGGGATGTCCTGTCACCACCTGGCCTCTCTCTCTCCCTGCCAGATAGATGGGATGCCCTGTCACCACCTGGCCTCTCTCTCTCCCTGCCAGATAGATGGGATGCCCTGTCACCACCTGGCCTCTCTCTCTCCCTGCCAGATAGATGGGATGCCCTGTCACCATCTGGCCTCTCTCTCTCCCTGCCAGATAGATGGGATGCCCTGTCACCACCTGGCCTCTCTCTCTCCCTGCCAGATAGATGGGACGCCCTGTCACCACCTGGCCTCTCTCTCTCCCTGCCAGATAGATGGGACGCCCTGTCACCACCTGGCCTCTCTCTCTCCCTGCCAGATAGATGGGACGCCCTGTCACCACCTGGCCTCTCTCTCTCCCTGCCAGATAGATGGGGCCTGTCACCACCTGGCCTCTCTCTCTCTCCCTGCCAGATAGATGGGATGCCCTGTCACCACCTGGCCTCTCTCTCTCCCTGCCAGATAGATGGGATGCCCTGTCACCACCTGGCCTCTCTCTCTCCCTGCCAGATAGATGGGATGCCCTGTCACCACCTGGCCTCTCTCTCTCCCTGCCAGATAGATGGGATGCCCTGTCACCATCTGGCCTCTCTCTCTCCCTGCCAGATAGATGTGATGCCCTGTCACCACCTGGCCTCTCTCTCTCCCTGCCAGATAGATGGGATGCCCTGGCACCACCTGGCCTCTCTCTCTCCCTGCCAGATAGATGGGATGCCCTGGCAGCCATCTGTACAAAGTCCTCTTATTTACTGGCCTATTTCACTGGCAAACAAATGAGCCCAAGTGTGTCTGCAGCACAACTAACCCCTGGGTTTCAGGCCACTCTGTCCATCGACTTACTCTGCCAGACCGTCCCAGCTCTAGCCATGTCTCTGTAAAGCAGATAGATGGGCCATTCTGTCTGTCATACTCTAGCTTGCTCTCTCTACTATGATGTACTGTACGTGACTGTATATTAGACATTAAACGAGAAGAGTATTTCTTCTGTGTATTTATTTCATTTAGTCATGAACACAGTCAATAAAAGTTCATATTTGGAAGGGTAGTTATAATTGGAACGGGGTGTCTCAATGTAAGGGCTGCTGTTTCACACTACCGGTGTGTAGAAATTACTTTTTAACTGAATAATAACTCATAAAATAATAATACACCCCTATGCAGGTTTATAGGCCTCTCCCGCCAGGAAGGGCCTGCTGGGTTGACACAGTCAGTTGAAGCCACAAGCCCAGCCAAGCTGAGGAAAGAGTCTACTGTAGCTAGGTTACAACCATGGAGACCTGCTATACCCAGCACTACCCAACTACCTAATGCACACTCTCAACCCTTAACCCTGGCCTAGATACAGCTAGCTCCATGTAGTATAGTATTGAGGTTACCACCCATGTATAGTGATACCCACCACTTCAGTGGGACAATGACTATGTATAAGAACAAAACACTAACATAATCATCATCTCTCTCTCACACCCCCTCCCTCCCTCCCTGATCCAAGAGTGAACCGGCTGAATTAGTTGAGCAAACACAGCAGACTGATTGATTGATGTACGTGGGGTTAGATGATGATGAAGTATGGCCATTGTTCTGTGTGTTTTCCCCTGTCCAACAGCCCCATAGGTCGGCCATGTTAACTACTTCCTGTAGTGGCTGAGTGACTGAGTGATGGATGGGCCTAGCTGGGTATATACTGTCCCCCTGCCAGGCCGGGCCCCGGGGCTGCTGGCAAAAGGCCCCACTTGAAGAGACAATTACATTGTGCTAGAGGGGAGGCACAGGTATGCATTGTTCTGGCCAGGTCAGCAGGCAACAGACCAACCCAGCCTCAATTAAACCAACAATTGGTGGCAGGGAAGACAAAATAACCAGGTGTGTGTTGTGAAAAGTATCGGTTTGGGGTCATATCCCTTTCACATGTATTGTGTGTGTGTGTGTGTGTGGCCAGGGATTGGGTGAAAGGGTGGTTTGGAAGTGAGTGTTTGTGTGTGTGTGCACATGCGTCTGTATGCTGGTTGGGGGCCCTAGGCAGTAGTAATAGTAGGAGCAGTCAGGGGTAGATGGTATCACTACTCAGAGGTCTCTGTCAGCAGTGGGCTGGCCCATTATCATTTATCAATGACAGAGACCAGCACCGGTCAACACAACGACACAACATTGACTTATTGACCTATTCTAACTAATTGATGACATACTGTAAAATATATTGTTTTATTTGTACCAATATCATAAAAATTGCAGTGGTAAATTTGTCGTGCTAAATTGCAGTGATTTCCAATTCAATAAATGATCTCTCTTCACCAGTATGTTCATGTACAAAACAGATCATGCTTTTCTTTTCATCTCCATCAATCCTAATTCCTCATGGAGAAGATATTTCAACATCTTCATTGACTTTTGTTTGTTCTTCATCATCTGCCTTATCCATTCACTCTCTCATTCCCCCTCCCCTCTCCTGACTTGACTGATGAATGGGTTATAGTCTGTGACAATAGCTCCCCAGAGCAGCCCCTCCATGCTCCCATGCTAGGCCCAGAAGCATTAGACTATTGAGGCAGGTAGAGAAACAGCCTCCACATGATCAGCACATAATACAGGTCCTGTTTCTCTCCTAATGGAATGAGGGGGCCAGTCAAAACCATAAGCCCTGTCTACCAGCTCATTAGCAGATAGGCCTCCTGTATGTACACACACACACGTATCTCTTCCACCCCCAGCAGTGTTACCAGCCTTGCAAGGCCCAACCAGGTCAGATGGGTTGCTAAATTCCAAAGCCTCTTTTCAAAGTAAATCAAACCATCCCCTAGACTTCACATCGTCTGTGTGTGGGTCTGTATGGCTTCTAACAGTTTCACAAGCACTCAGTTCAGTAAGTATTAGGATGAATGTGGTAGTACTGTTTGTGGGAGTTAAGTTAAGCGTTGTTGTTGTTGATGATTGCAAGAGCTTAATGGCTTTAATGAGGTCCAGAGGACAAGTGTGTGTGTGTGTGTGTGTGTGTGTGTGTGTGTGTGTGTGTGTGTGTGTGTGTGTGAGCGTGCGTGCGCGTGCGTTAGTGCCTGTGCGTGCGTGCGTATTGCGTGTGTGCCTGTGTGTGTGTGTGTGTGTGTGTGCGTGCGTGCGTGTGTGCGTGCGTGCGTGCCTGTGTGTGTGTGCGTTAGTGCGTGTGGGGGAAAGCAGATCAAACAGTAGCATATATGATGTTTGTGGGACACTGCTGTGGCCTGGCTCTGGTCACCAGCCTGTCTGTCCTACAGGGCCCCTCTCTCTCTCTCTCTCTCTCCAGCCTTGATCTTCACTAGTGGCTCTGAAGTCCTCTGACCCACTTTTCCCCAACTCCCCGGCTGGGTCTTCAGTGGACATGTCCAGCCCTAGACCCCTTAGCTCCAGAGGCCTGCTGCTCCAAAACATTACCATTTCCATCACTCTGGTCACCACTCTTAGTCTTCAGCTTGACAAGCTTTTCCTCTTGGCTCTGCCTGTCTGAGGGCCTGGCCAGAGAGACCCCTCTACTTCCCTCTCCTCTCTCATTCAGATTCACAGTTCATTTTTGAGCCCGGTTCCCCTGAGTTGGTTTGTAGCATTTGTGCTTATTTCACTATCACTTCCTTAGCGGCGTTAACCTAGTTAGCTGTGTTAGCTTAGTTAGAATGGCTCTATTTACTTATGCCAAGATAGCACAGCAATGAGAAGCCAGGCATAATTGAGTCATCTACACTGAACAAAAATATAAAAAATATAATCTAATATGCCTGTTGGATGCCACTGGCCTCTTCCTCCATGCCTGCCTGACCGGCTGGCCAGAGAGAGAGAGAAAACAGCCTTTTTAGACGAGAAAAAAAGAAGCTAAAAGCGTTGTGAGTTTCTCCAGAGAGGACGGACCTGACGTGGTGGTTTAAAACTGATTCAGCCGGGTGGAATTAGCCGAGACAAGTCACTCTCTCTGCTGCTGCACCTCTCTTCTCTCTCACGGTCATCATGTTTAATGCATCTCCTGGACAGCGAACACAACGGGATGAAAGCTCCGGCTATTAGGCCAGCATGAAGATGTTTTGATAGGTGGCCCAGAGAGGGGGAAGAGAGGAGGAGAGGAGAGAGGGAGGAGAGGAGGGGGGATGTATTCATAAGGAGAGACGCTCACCTTATCTGCTCCAACCTTGAAGAAGGATGTGTGTGACAATGCGCACACGCACAGAAACACACACACACCTCCATGGCGACAACACCGGCGTCGCTTTTCGCTCTTGCTTTGATTGACAGGTCCTCAAATGAGTAGCTGTGGGCTCTGGCCCTTCAAATAACTGGGCCGTCAAATTACATCCAGAGGGCTGGCCGTCCTCCTCCGTCGGCAGGGGAGGTCTATTTATTTATCTGTTTATTTGCTTGGTTTAAATATTTGGTGGGGAAAATATTGAATTTTTGTCCCCCGGTCAGAGTGGCTCATATTTAGTTAATAAAGAACGGAGGAGGTTGTTTGCTCTGGAAAGTGCAGGATGGGAGACTTTATTTAAGGAAGTCCTTGGAGAGGATGAGGGGATGACCTTTCTCTCAGCCAGGCGATGCTGTGTACTCTGACTGCACTGAGCTTAGCCTAGCACTGCTGCTCTCTCTACCTATCGCCATCTCTCTCTCTACCTATCGCCATCTCTCTCTCTCTACCTATCTCTATCTCTCTCTCTCTACCTATCGCCATCTCTCTCTCTCTCTACCTATATCTATCTCTCTCTCTCTCTACCTATCGCCATCTCTCTCTCTACCTATATCTATCTCTCTCTCTCTCTACCTATCGCCATCTCTCTCTCTACCTATATCTATCTCTCTCTCTCTACCTATCGCCATCTCTCTCTCTACCTATATCTATCTATCTCTCTCTCTCTACCTATCTCTATCTCTCTCTCTACCTATCGCCATCTCTCTCTCTCTACCTATCTCTATCTCTCTCTCTCTACCTATCTCTATCTCTCTCTCTCTACCTATCGCCATCTCTCTCTCTACCTATATCTATCTCTCTCTCTCTACCTATCTCTATCTCTCTCTCTCTACCTATCTCTATCTCTCTCTCTACCTATATCTATCTCTCTCTCTCTACCTATATCTATCTCTCTCTCTACCTATCTCTATCTCTCTCTCTCTACCTCTCTCTATCTCTCTCTCTACCTATTGCTATCTCTCTCTACCCTGTTCCCTCGCAAAAACTCGCTCAACCTCTTCTGGCTCTTGTCCCATCTTTGTTGATTTTGCTCTCTTTCTCTGACGAATATCGCTCCATCTCTCTCTCTCTCTCTCCTTTTCTCTCTCTCGTGTCCATCTCTCCCTCTCCCTCTCTTTCTTCATTCCTCCACACCCTCTCTATCTCTCTTTGTCTCTCTCCTTTTCTCTCTCTCATGTCCATCTCTCCCTCTCTCTCCCTCTCCCTCTCTTTCTTCATTCCTCCACACCCTCTCTATCTATCGTTGTCTCTCTCCATGTCCGTCTCTCTTCCTCTCTCTTTCTTCCTCTCTCCACAACCTCTCCACCTCTCCTGCATCTCTTTCTGCTGTGTCCTGCTCCATTTGACTGGAGACTGAGGAGTCTCTCTCTGGATTCACCAGGCTGCATCCAGGTTAAACTCTTAATTGCCTTCCAGTGGGTGGTTTAAGGCCTGGGCTCACTGAGGCTCAGTCCCTGTGCTGGGCAGTAGGGGTTGTATGTGAGTGTGTGTGTATGTGTATGTGTGTGTGTGTGCATGTGTGTGTGTGTCGTCCCATATTGGATTACGGCACAGAGCTGTCTAATGATAAAGCTCATTAATAGAGATTATGGCGATGACCTCTGACTGCAGCATAGCTTAGCACTGTTCCTCCTGGAGAAACACAAGGATCCTCCTGGAAACACACACACGCAATGATCCTCCTGGAGACACACACAATGATCCTCCTGGAGACACACACAATGATCCTCCTGGAGACACACACACAATGATCCTCCTTGATACACACACAATGATCCTCCTGGAGACACACACACAATGATCCTCCTGGAGACACACACAATGATCCTCCTGGAGACACACACAATGATCCTCCTTGATACACACACACAATGATCCTCCTGGAGAGAGACACACAATGATCCTCCTGGAGAGACACACACAATGAGCCTCCTGGAGACACACAAATATCCTCCTGGAGACACACACACAATGATCTTCCTGGAGAGACACACACAATGATCCTCCTGGAGACAAGCAATGATCCTCCTGGAGACATGATCCTCCTGGAGACATGCAATGATCCTACTGCACACATACACTAACAGGCAAGGTTTGGACACACCTACTCATTCAAGGGATTTTCTTTATTTTTTACTCCTTTCTACATTGTAGAATAATAGTGAAGACATCAAAACTATGAAATAACACATGGAATCATGTAGTAACCAAAAGAAGTGTTAAACAATTCAAAATATATTTTACATGTGAGATTCTTCAAAGTAGCCACCTTTTGCTTGATGACAGCTTTGCACACTCTTAGCATTCTCTCAACCAGCTACACCTGCAATGCTTTTCCAACTGTCTTGAAGGAGTTCCTACATATGCTGAGCATTTGTTAGGTGCTTTTCCTTCACTCTGTGGTCCAACTCATTCCAAACCATTTCAATTAGGTTGAGGTTGGGTGATTGTGGAGGCCAGGTCATCTGAACCAGCACTCCATCACTCTCCTTCTTGGTCAAATAGCCCTTACACAGCCAGGACCCAAAACACAGGAGGTGTTTTGGGTCATTGTCCTGTTGAAAAGCAAATGATAGCAAATGATAGTCTCACTAAGCACAAAGCAGATGGGATGGCGTATCGCTGCATAATGCTATGGTAGCCATGCTGGTTAATCCCACCAAAGTGTCCGATTTCAAATAGGCTTTTCAGCGAATGCACTACAGACGATTATGTTAGGTCTCCACCAAACCACAATAAGCACAGCCATTTTCCAGCAAAATATAGCATTCACAACTCAGGATTTTGCCTGCC
>NC_088422.1:81941499-82029581 GCF_034236695.1 Oncorhynchus nerka
TGCGAGCGGGAGAGAGCGAGAGAGAGAGAAAGAGAGAGAGAGAGAGAGAGCAAGTGGAGCAGCCTGCCAGCAATTGTAGTGTGTTTGCATTCCCAGAGACTCCCTGGGACAATGACCTCTGAGCAACCGGATGGACCGCCGCCAGTTCCTCTCTTCCAACAAAAAAAGAGAAGAGAAAAGTATAAAATGAAAGAAGAGAAAGGAAGAAATAACATGCAGACATAGAATTGTTCCCATTATGATTTAGCTATAGAAATAGATTTTCTCCCCGCATTGTGATTGGGATAAGAATGATAGGAATAAGGCTTTAGTAGGAATAGGAATTAAATAATTTGTATGAGTGTAGATATGCTCTAGGCCTATGTTAGCGTAGCAGGCTAATCTGCAGGTGACAGAGGGATCCCTGAGGATGATAGAGTTGACCAAGGAGAGAATTTAGCCACCTCTGGTGAGGGGAATTCACCTGGGGTCGCGGTCAATCTGTGCCTTGGGAATGGGGTGGTGGAGGTTGGGGATGGGGTGGTGGAGGTTGGGGATGGGGTGGTGGAGGTTGGGGATGGGGTGGTGGAGGTTGGGAATGGGGTGGTGGAGGTTGGGAATGGGGTGGTGGAGTTTGGGAATGGGGTGGTGGAGGTTGGGAATGGGGTGGTGGAGGTCGGGGATGGGGTGGTGGAGGTTGGGAATGGGGTGGTGGAGGTCGGGGATGGGGTGGTGGAGGTCGGGAATGGGGTGGTGGAGGTCGGGAATGGGGTGGTGGAGGTTGGGAATGGGGTGGTGGAGGTCGGGGATGGGGTGGTGGAGGTCGGGAATGGGGTGGTGGAGGTCGGGGATGGGGTGGTGGAGGTTGGGAATGGGGTGGTGGAGGTTGGGGATGGGGTGGTGGAGGTTGGGAATGGGGTGGTGGAGGTTGGGGATGGGGTGGTGGAGGTTGGGGATGGGGTTGTGGAGGTTGGGGATGAGGCTGTTGAGGGTGTTAACACCCCTGAGCAATAGAGGCCGTAAATCAGAGGAGGTAGTGGTAGTGACAAAGGCTGCAGGAAACCAAGTCTGCTGATATTGAGGTACTAAGAGGCTGCAGGCCTGCGGATACTAAGGCCTGGATAATGGGCCTGTTTCAGATTTGAGGAAGACAACAGCAGAGGTGATCTTTCTCCTGAGGCCTCTGGAGATTACTGCTACAAAAGACAGCACTGAGGGTTTCACTCACTTCTGGTTGGCCAGCCTTTAGCTACAGTACCAGACATAGGCTGCAATATGGTCTCTGGAGTCCTTCACACGTTAGGCTGTTCACATGTATCATACATGTGTATGTACATGTATAATTCTATGACATCATTAGTTGTGTGCTGGCAGTTGGTCAGTACACACAGAATGCAGTATGTGTTCCCTCTGTTTGCAGCAGATAGTCTCAGGGCTTGTTAAATGTCAGACTACCAAACCATACACACACAAGATGTTCCCTCACTTATTGATGGGATACCTTGAATTAGAGGCACAAACAACCAGCACCAGAACAACAACCCTCGTAAAACTTTCCTAAGGGCCCTCCGTATATCACATACTCTGTGTGTGCGTGCGTGCGTGCGTGCGTGCGTGCGTGCGTGCGTGCGTGCGTGCGTGCGTGCAGAGAGAAAAAGAATACAGCCAAAACACATTTTTCTTTCTCTGGCCTGTCTCTGTCGTTAGCTCCTGCCTGGTCTTGCTATTATCCTGGGCATTATCAGTGTAGATGCCTCTTCTGATCAGCAGCTTGATAAGGGAGAAATAAATGGAATGGTTGGCCACTGGACAAAGGTCAACTCTTGTTTCTCTGCTGTTTCCTTGTGTTGTCGTTGTTGTTGTTGTTTGAGGGGAAGTAGAGCCGCTGGAGGAGAGAGGCAGGAGGAGAGAGGCAGGAGGAGAATAGGGTCTGCATTTAATGAAATTATTGATTTCAATTTCGCGGATTTCTTTCTCCTTTCTTTCTGCCCTGATTCGTCTGGAAGTTTCCCGGCTCCATCCATCCAGGGTTATAAATTAGTAACGGTTTCTGTTGTGTTGGGAGTTTTTGGACATGTGGCTGAGCTATCTTGGAAATGCTGTTTTTAAATGTGCTAAAAGCTGCTGTGGTAAGATGGATGCTGTGTCTCTGTGTGTGTTTTCTGAGTGGCTTAGTGTACACCTGTCCCTGACAGAGATGGAGCTGGAGAAAAGGCTAAGACAGGAGTGAGACAAACACACACAAACAGCGTTATGGGGGTTCAATGGGGATGCTGAGTGAACTCTCCCCTGGGGGGTCAGAAAACAGCTGATGGCGGAGGCTGTGTGCACACTGTGTACCAAGGAGGCCATTTCAAACGAGCCCATCAGTATGATCCAGAATGGATCAGAATGACAGAGTATGGAGTATGGAGTGTGTGTGTGTGTTCGTGTGTGTGTGATCGTGTGCGTGTGATCGTGTGCGTGTGATCGTGTACTTACATGCTTGTCTGTCTGCTTATGTATCTTTGCGTATATCCCAAGGAGGTCCCATGCCAGCAGAAGAGACCGAACAACATTCCTTACATCAACAACCCAACCTCATGGAAAAATAATACGCAGGCACCTTATCACCAGGCCAGGACAGGGCTAGGGGGCGGGATACAGGGACAGGAAGGCACCTTATCACCAGGCCAGGGCAGGGCTATGGGGCGGGATACAGGGACAGGAAGGCACCTTATCACCAGGCCAGGACAGGGCTAGGGGGCGGGATACAGGGACAGGAAGGCACCTTATCACCAGGCCAGGGCAGGGCTAGGGGGCGGGATACAGGGACAGGAAGGCACCTTATCACCAGGCCAGGGCAGGACTAGGGGGCGGGATACAGGGACAGGAAGGCACCTTATCACCAGGCCAGGGCAGGGCTAGGGGCGGGATACAGGGACAGGAAGGCACCTTATCACCAGGCCAGGGCAGGGCTAGGGGGCGGGATACAGGGACAGGAAGGCACCTTATCACCAGGCCAGGACAGGGCTAGGGGGCGGGATACAGGGACAGGAAGGCACCTTATCACCAGGCCAGGACAGGACTAGGGGGCGGGATACAGGGACAGGAATGCACCCTACCACCAGGCCAAGACAGGGCTAGGGGGCAGGACAGGGACAGGAAGGCACCTTATCACCAGGCCAGGACATGACTAGGGGGCAGGACAGGGACAGAAAGGCACCTTATCACCAGGCCAGGACAGGACTAGGGGGCGGGACACAGGGACAGGAAGGCACCTTATCACCAGGCCAGGACAGGGCTAGGGTGCGGGACACAGGGTCAGGAAGCATCCCGGCCTGGCTAACGAGTGCTCAGGGAGCCACCATTCTGGATGGGCACATCCGATACAGCCGATGATGTCTAAAGGTTAAACAGTTAAAAGGTCCGGCTGCTATATGGAGATGTGAAACGCCTCTTCTACTGAACATGATACCCTGGGAAGCACAATAACAAGCCTGTGGACTTATGTCTGTCTCTAATGGCACCCTGTTCCCATTATAGTGCACTGCTTTAGACCATAGGGCACTATATAGGGAATAGGGTGCCATTTGTGTTGCAAACTTAGTTTTTCTCCTGTTCGCTCGCTCTCTGATGAGTGAACAGCAGGCAGGGCTGGACGGGGCTGGGGGAGAATTGATGCTGAGTAGCACTAGTTTTAATAGGGCTGTCACAGTCATATTGTTTATGCCGTGTTCCAGATTAATCCATTCTTCTTTTATGACCCTCTGCAGCCACAGTAAATTGCAACGGGCGGGCAGGCGAGTGTGAGAGAGAGAGAGAGAGAGAGAGAGAGAGAGAGAGAGAGAGAGAGAGAGAGAGAGAGAGAGAGAGAGAGAGAGAGAGAGAGAGAGAGAGAGAGAGAGAGAGAGAGAGAGAGAGACCGGTCCACAACTGAATTACGCCTCAGGGAACGGTGCCACACATGGGCAGAAAATAAATCACTTTCCAAGATTTAACACCAGCCTGAGCAATACCTGGGCCCTTTGTAAATAAAGCTCTAGATGTTTTTACACTCCCTTTCTCTCGCTTTCTTTCTATGCCTCTAGGGCTGCTATTGAATCTCAAAAGGAAAGCGAGAGAAAGGGAGAGAGAGAAGAAGGGAAGGAGGGAGAGGATGTCTGTGTTGGAGCTGGTGCTGGATCTGTGTGGTGTTGAGTCCCGGGGTGCTTGTGGGTGTTCAGCCTGAGATCTGTCAGACTGGCTGAACACAGGGTTACTGTATTGGAGCGGAGCAGAGCACAGGCAGGATCAGGGGTAGCAGGAGCAGCAGGAGGGTGGCTCACGGTACCCCACCTTGCCCAACCCTGCCTGCCTCCTATCCGGCCTGGATCCTTCTGCATGGGAACCTCCAGGCTCGGAGAGGGGCAAGAGGAGAGAGAGACAGGGGTTTAAAGAAAGAGAGGGAGAGATAGAAGGTGGGTGAGAGAGATAAGAGAGAGAGGGGAGAGAGGGATAAGGGGGAAGAGAGAGTGTGGGGAGAGGGGGAAAGAGAGCATGGAGAGGAATGAGAGGGGGAAAAGAGAGAATGGAGAGGAATGAGAGGGGGAAAGAGAGCATGGAGAGGAATGAGAGGGGGGGAAAGAGAGCATGGAGAGGAATGAGAGGGGGAAAGAGAGCATGGAGAGGAATGAGAGGGGGAAAGAGAGCATGGAGAGGAATGAGAGGGGGAAAGAGAGCATGGAGAGGAATGAGAGGGGAAAAGAGAGCATGGAGAGGAATGAGAGGGGGAAAAGAGAGCATGGAGAGGAATGAGAGGGGGAAAAGAGAGCATGGAGAGGAATGAGAGGGGGAAAAGAGAGCATGGAGAGGAATGAGAGGGGGGGAAAGAGAGCATGGAGAGGAATGAGAGGGGGGGAAAGAGAGAGGGGCCGGAACAACTTGTTCATCCTGCCTCCCGCAGCTGGCAGCATGAGACAGCCAAAGGGAATAGAGAATGTGCCGTTCTCTGTCAGGCCTTCATGACTTATACATGACGCTATGTGAAAATGCTTCCTGTGTACTGTGCATCACTCTTTTTCTCTTTCTTTTTCCCCTTTCCCTGCCTCTCCATCACTTTTGAAGAGCTCAAAGTTTGCTTTTCTTTTCATTTACAAAGTATTCCCTGGATTTGAAATGTTAATCAATGGTAGCCCCGGTTGGTGATGCGGAGTCTGGTTGCCTCTAAGTCCCTTTCTAGACAGACAGACAGACATCCTTCTCTGGATCAGATCTCCAGTGAAAAGTCTACTGTCAAAAACACTAGACCACTTTTCTGAAATCAGTATTGGACAAATAACAGTATATCTTTCTGCTGTAAGGTCCTTCAGCCTCAGAAAGTGTATCACTGATGCCTCTTTATATTGTTACCTGGTCTGAGATCAATATTATCCGAGGAACAATATATTCTCCTTGCTGTAAGGGCCTTCAGTCTCATCTTCAATGGCTCTTTATTTTGTTACGGTGACAACTTCTATCCTCCTCTACATAAATCCAACTGAACACAGCACCCTCCTCCTAATTCACTCTTAACTCCATCGTTTAACCCATCCATTATTCATTTCTTAAACAATGCTAGAGGGCACAAATCAGGGCTACCCTCCCTGCTGCCCTCGCCCGTATATCTGGACTGGTACAGCTAGGGCTTAATACATTATTAAACAGATGCCAGGATGCTCTCCTCTTCCTGTCTGGTATAGTATATAAACCATTCTTACATTCTCTAGCTAGCTGGGCTAATGTTCTCACTCTCTCTCCCTTTCTCTCTTTCTATCTCTCTCTCTCTATTTCTCTTTCCCTTTCTCTCTCTGTCTCCCTTTCTCTCTTTCCCTTTCTCTGTCTCTCTCTCCCTTTCTCTCTGTCCCTTTCTCTCTCGTTCCATTTCTCTCTCGTTCCCTTTCTCTCGTTCCCTTTCTCTCTCATTCCCTTTCTCTCTCGTTCCCTTTCTCTCGTTCCCTTTCTCTCTCGTTCCCTTTCTCTCTCGTTCCCTTTCTCTGTCTCTCTCTCCCTTTCGCTCTGTCCCTTTCTCTCTGTCCCTTTCTCTCTTGTTCCCTTTCTCTCTTGTTCTCTCTCTCTCTCTCTCTCTCTCTCTCTCTCTCTCTCTCTCTCTCTCTCTCTCTTTCTCTTTCCCTTTCCCTTTCTATCTCTCTCTCTCTCTCTCTCTCTCTCTCTCTGAGGGAACGGCACCTCTCTCTCTCTCTCTCTCCCTCTCTTTCTACTTTCCTTCTCTCTCCTCTTTCTCACGACGCCAGGACAGCGGAGTTTCAGACCCACCTCTTTAAGGTAGGATAGGAGTATCCCTGAAAAGATTTAGATGCACTACTGTTCCACTGGAGGTCATAAGGGAATGCACCAATTTGAGTCTCTGGATCTCTCTGTTGTAAATGTAAATGTCAGAACAGACAGTGGAGTCTCTCTCTCTGGAAGAACAGACAGTGGAGTGGAAGAACAGACCCAAACACATGTGGCTGACTGTGTCTGCTCTCCTCTGACTCTCTCCCCCTGACAGAGCAGCGCTGTAGCCATTAAAGTTTGAGCAGGCCGGGGACAGAGGAGGACAGGGAAAGCAGGGCCAGCCCTAGGCATGATGTGCTTCATATGCTTCCTACGTGTCCCAGAAAGCATGGCACAGGAGGACAAGTCGTGAAGAGGAGGAGTGTGGAGCGTGTTTGTGTTCAAGCAGAGTGGCAGTGTTTCTGTTTCTCTCCAGACCTGGGACAAAGGGTTAGAATAATTCACCTCCATTAAGTCTATCTCTCTCTCTCTCTTTTTCTCTCTCTGTTTTTTTTCTTCTCTTACCTCATTTGATGTGTTGCAGAGAGGGCACACATGCAAAGGGGAGGGGTGAGCTAACAAGAAGAATTGCCAGATACTACATTGTAAAGTACTTACCTTATGTAATGAGTAGCTTTTAAAGCTCAGACTTCAGGGATTTCAGGTCAATTTACGCAGTACACCAGGTGGTGGATTTTGTTCTTGCAAATGAGCAGAACATTCCCATCCCATCCCTTCTATGCCCCTCAGTACTTGTTCTTGTCAAAATCAAAATCCGTGATTCAAAAATAAAGTGGAGTTAGTACTTGCTGGAAGGAAGAGAAGTCAGTCATTTCTTATTTAAACTCAACTCTCATAATACAATCTGATCTTTGTAAAACTAAGTTGCAGCAGTTGGGAGCAGGTATATGGCAAGAAGAATGATAGCCTCAGGGCTGTGAGCTCCCTCCCTGTGAAGCCAAGGCCCAGTGAGACTTCTCCTGCCTATCATCCCTATAGCATGGCAGCAGCGTTTCCCTCTGCAGCCCTACTGAAGTTACCCTTGGTTCTACATGTGTAGTGGTAATTATGAATGAGGCACTAAGATCTGTACAAAACCATCAAACATTTTACAGCTTGCTGCTATTGTAATAAAGATCAATAGACACGATATCAGTCATCATTTTGAAAGGGAGAGGTGGTGCTTTACAGTCTCGCTGCACTCTCTCTCTCTCTCCACACAGAGTTAGGGTAGCACATCCCTTTTAATTGCCGTTTGTATGGCTGTGATGTGAGCTGGGTGAAAGACACTCATCCTCTAAGAGAGAGGAAGAGACAAAGAAACAGTGAGCTGTATTCCAGATTGGGTGTGTTCAACAGAACTAATAGATGTATGAGGATGGCCAGAGATCAAAAACACAACAAGGTACAGTTGTCTGTTATTATGTACTGCAACTGTGTGTGTGTTACTATGTGCAAGTATACATTCACAGACTGTGAGTGAGTATGAGTAACCTATAGAAGTCCGTATCCCTGAGTATCTGTGAGCGTACATACAGTATGAGTAACCTATAGAAGTCCGTATCCCTGAGTATCTGTGAGAGTACATACAGTATGAGTAACCTATAGAAGTCCGTATCCCTGAGTATCTGTGAGTCTACATACAGTATGAGTAACCTATAGAAGACCGTATCCCTGAGTATCTGTGAGCGTACATACAGTATGAGTAACCTATAGAAGTCCGTATCCCTGAGTATCTGTGAGAGTACATACAGTATGAGTAACCTATAGAAGTCCGTATCCCTGAGTATCTGTGAGTGTACATACAGTATGAGTAACCTATAGAAGTCCGTATCCCTGAGTATCTGTGAGTGTACATACAGTATGAGTAACCTATAGAAGTCCGTATCCCTGAGTATCTGTGAGCGTACATACAGTATGAGTAACCTATAGAAGTCCGTATCCCTGAGTATCTGTGAGCGTACATACAGTATGAGTAACCTATAGAAGTCCGTATCCCTGAGTATCTGTGAGCGTACATACAGTATGAGTAACCTATAGAAGTCCGTATCCCTGAGTATCTGTGAGCGTACATACAGTATGAGTAACCTATAGAAGTCCCTATCCCTGAGTATCTGTGAGCGTACATACAGTATGAGTAACCTATAGAAGTCCGTATCCCTGAGTATCTGTAACATACAGTATGAGTAACCTATAGAAGTCCGTATCCCTGAGTATCTGTGAGCGTACATACAGTATGAGTAACCTATAGAAGTCCGTATCCCTGAGTATCTGTGAGTGTACATACAGTATGAGCCTGTTCAGCGTGTGTGTGGCTGGATGCAGGGTTGAGGTTGGAGTACTGGGACTAGGTCAGGTTGACCAGGGATGACATGTCAGTTAGTTAGGAGGAGAGAAGATCCAACAGCAGTCTGGCACATAAAAATACTGTTGAAGTTCTCTGTTATTGTTCAAGCATATTTTACATTGTGACACATAAGATAAAGGGAGTATGGTAACCAACCATATGCAAAGTAACCTGCTCTGTGAGAACTACATGGGGTCAGAAACCTAAGCATATGTGTGAACGTCAGCCCTATGATACATTACCACTATCTAACGTTCACCTCTAAACATAATATGAGTGTAATATGACCCAGGAAGTGTCTTTAGGACATTAATCAAATGCTGACAACCTGTTAATGTAACTGCAGCATAGAGGCCACACAGATAAGGACAAATCAATCAGGGTTTGAAAGGACACTAGGCCTAAATCAGAACTACAACCCCTTCAGTATTGGAGAGCATCATCCTACTGTGTAAATAAGGTCTTGTTGTATCAGTGTATTACAATGAAAGACATTTTCCCTGTCTAGGCCACATCCGTGGAGTCCATGGACCACATGAATAGCCATAACCATTATAGATTTGAGGGTGGGGTTAGTAACAATCCCTACACCTCAACTATCGTGAACTAGCGTACTACGTCCTTATTTTTTAGAACACACTAGTGCATCCTCACTCTTCTAACCTCATGTATAACTAGCTGGGGGATTGGTAGTGGAGTCAGGACAGCAGCTACTATAGGACAGAGAGGTGAAGGCAGGGTCTGCTTTGTTCTAGAGGCCAGGCCTCTTTACCTCCCCCTGTCTGAGTAGTACGAGTGGATCACTGCCTTGGAGTTGTGTTTCTCCACTCTCCAAATCATCTGGTCTCTATTTGTTCTTGATAAGTGAAACTCTGGCTGCTCTGTTTTCGCCACAGCGTACAGAAAGTCGTTAAGTGTGTTCGACAACAACAGGGACTTAGAAACACCACGCAGTGTGTTTCTATTTAGCATTAAGAAATATTTGTGCTTAAAAATAATATGGCACCGATCGAAGCTGCTTGGCATTTAGACTTTAAAAGACACCCATAATCTGGCTCTGGTCTATTTAAAGGCTAAATCAACTCTTTCTTGGATAATCATTTTATCTGATATATGAGGATCCCAAACAGCCTTATCAGCGCTAGTGGGACTTGCAGTTGTGTGTTTTTTAATCCCGTATTCAGTCTGTTAGGTTTTAATTGATTCCACTGCATGGAGGCTTTTCTTAAGAGATAATGCATGTGTGGAAACAGGTCATGATCTTTAAATGAGGGGAATTTAACGCCACTATATGTGTGAGCAGTGTGTGTGTATATGCCTGGTGTGCGTGCGTGTGTGTCCACCACCCGCGTGTGTTCCATTTCCCGTCCTTCAGATAGATGGTACGTCTGTCTGTCTGCTGTTGGAGAAAGTGTAAAGTGTGGATTGACTTTGTTTTACATTCCTGGAACTCACTGCTCTGTTTCTCCACTTTGTTCCACATAACACAACTAGCTTCCCTTTCCCCTGTGGCTGTTCCTAAGAACCACTGGGACTAATACAGAATAATGCTGTTTGGTGATGATACAGCTTGTAACTGTATGTGTTCTACAACCCATTCTACCTCGAGGTGTGATTATAAATCTTTGTATTAGGATGAAACACTGACTACTATTCCCCCTATGTCTTCACATAATTCTCTAACGTGATCACAGCCAGAGCCAAGGCATGGAAACTGGACCCCTTTGATTATCCCTCTTCCAAATGTCTCTGTACGGGGCATCTGAAATAAAACCTTGACTTTACAGAGTGGTCCCCCCCAGACTCTGGTCCCTGTCTCTGCTGTGTTGTACTGTGATAACACTCATCCTGTAGGTCTCCTTCCCTCTTACCCCTTACCTCTCTCATTCCCCTCTCCTCTTACCCCTTACCTCTCTCATTCCCCTCTCCTCTTACCCCTTACCTCTCTCATTCCCCTCTCCTCTTACCCCTTACCTCTCTCATTCCCCTCTCCTCTTACCCCTTACCTCTCTCATTCCCCTCTCCTCTTACCCCTTACCTCTCTCATTCCCCTCTCCTCTTACCCCTTACCTCTCTCATCCCCCTGGATCCACCCCACCACTGGTCGGTTCTGCCTGGCCACCAAAGGAAAGCGGTTTATCCCAGAGAGGCAGGCAGCAGGGTAAGTAGGGGTCTCGGTAAGGGTTTGATGTTGGGTCTGTGTGTGTGTAGCACAGAGCACTGTGATGATGACAAACACAGGCTATTTCATCTGCTCTGGAATATGGTTGGTAAACAGCATAGAATGGAAACAGTTGTTTTTGTTTCACGCTCACTGTGTCTGCTTTACTCAGATAGCTAGGAAAATGGACACAGTGATGGGGTTTAATGATGAGGAAAGCAGTGCAGGACTGGAACAGGGAGGAGTGTAGGGTACATGTCCCCAGCCTCCCTACATAGTGCACTATTTTTCACCAGAGCCCTATGGGTACTGGGACCTCAGAAAACCTGCATCTCAGCCCTCTCTCTCACTTTGTCTTCTCCTGCCAGGGTTTGTCTTTGGCTCTGTCTGTACAGTATGTTTTTACTTCATGATCATGATGCATATTGCATCCCACAGGAAATAACATGGTAAACCCCTAATTGTTCAAACCTGAGTTCGGCCCAATGTGATTGGTCTGATAGGTCCTGAGTTTGGCCCTATGTGATTGGTCTGATAGTTCCTGAGTTCGGCCCTATGTGATTGGTCTGATAGGTCCTGAGTTTGGCCCTATGTGATTGGTGTGATAGTTCCTGAGTTCGGCCCTATGTGATTGGTGTGATAGTTCCTGAGTTCGGCCCTATGTGATTGGTGTGATAGTTCCTGAGTTCGGCCCTATGTGATTGGTCTGATAGTTCCTGAGTTCGGCCCTATGTGATTGGTCTGATAGTTCCTGAGTTCGGCCCTATGTGATTGGTCTGATAGTTCCTGAGTTCGGCCCTATGTGATTGGTGTGATAGTTCCTGAGTTCGGCCCTATGTGATTGGTGTGATGGTTCCTGAGTTCGGCCCTATGTGATTGGTCTGATAGTTCCTGAGTCCGGCCCTATGTGATTGGTCTGATAGGTCCTGAGTTCGGCCCTATGTGATTGTGTGATAGTTCCTGAGTTCGGCCCTATGTGATTGGTCTGATAGTTCCTGAGTTCGGCCCTATGTGATTGGTCTGATAGGTCCTGAGTTTGGCCCTATGTGATTGGTGTGATAGTTCCTGAGTTCGGCCCTATGTGATTGGTGTGATAGTTCCTGAGTTCGGCCCTATGTGATTGGTGTGATAGTTCCTGAGTTCGGCCCTATGTGATTGGTCTGATAGTTCCTGAGTTCGGCCCTATGTGATTGGTCTGATAGTTCCTGAGTTCGGCCCTATGTGATTGGTCTGATAGTTCCTGAGTTCGGCCCTATGTGATTGGTGTGATAGTTCCTGAGTTCGGCCCTATGTGATTGGTGTGATGGTTCCTGAGTTCGGCCCTATGTGATTGGTCTGATAGTTCCTGAGTTCGGCCCTATGTGATTGGTCTGATAGGTCCTGAGTTCGGCCCTATGTGATTGTGTGATAGTTCCTGAGTTCGGCCCTATGTGATTGGTCTGATAGGTCCTGAGTTCGGCCCTATGTGATTGGTGTGATAGTTCCTGAGTTCGGCCCTATGTGATTGGTGTGATAGTTCCTGAGTTCGGCCCTATGTGATTGGTGTGATAGTTCCTGAGTTCGGCCCTATGTGATTGGTGTGATAGTTCCTGAGTTCGGCCCTATGTGATTGGTCTGATAGTTCCTGAGTTCAGCCCTATGTGATTGGTCTGATAGTTCCTGAGTTCGGCCTATGTGATTGGTCTGATAGTTCCTGAGTTGGCCCTATGTGATTGGTGTGATAGTTCCTGAGTTCTATGTGATTGGTCTGATAGTTCCTGAGTTCCTATGTGATTGGTGTGATAGTTCCTGAGTTCGGCCCTATGTGATTGGTGTGATAGTTCCTGAGTTCGGCCCTATGTGATTGGCCCTATGTGATTGGTGTGATAGTTCCTGAGTTCGGCCCTATGTGATTGGTCTGATAGTTCCTGAGTCCGGCCCTATGTGATTGGTCTGATAGTTCCTGAGTTCGGCCCTATGTGATTGTGTGATAGTTCCTGAGTTCTGGCCCTATGTGATTGGTCTGATAGTTCCTGAGTTTGGCCCTATGTGATTGGTCTGATAGGTCCTGAGTTTGGCCCTATGTGATTGGTGTGATAGTTCCTGAGTTCGGCCCTATGTGATTGGTGTGATAGTTCCTGAGTTCGGCCCTATGTGATTGGTGTGATAGTTCCTGAGTTCGGCCCTATGTGATTGGTCTGATAGTTCCTGAGTTCGGCCCTATGTGATTGGTCTGATAGTTCCTGAGTTCGGCCCTATGTGATTGGTCTGATAGTTCCTGAGTTCGGCCCTATGTGATTGGTGTGATAGTTCCTGAGTTCGGCCCTATGTGATTGGTGTGATGGTTCCTGAGTTCGGCCCTATGTGATTGGTCTGATAGTTCCTGAGTTCGGCCCTATGTGATTGGTCTGATAGGTCCTGAGTTCGGCCCTATGTGATTGTGTGATAGTTCCTGAGTTCGGCCCTATGTGATTGGTCTGATAGGTCCTGAGTTCGGCCCTATGTGATTGGTGTGATTGAGTTGGCCCTATGTGATAGTTCCTGAGTTCGGCCCTATGTGATTGGTGTGATAGTTCCTGAGTTCGGCCCTATGTGATTGGTGTGATAGTTCCTGAGTTCGGCCCTATGTGATTGGTCTGATAGTTCCTGAGTTCGGCCCTATGTGATTGGTGTGATAGTTCCTGAGTTCGGCCCTATGTGATTGGTCTGATAGTTCCTGAGTTCGGCCCTATGTGATTGGTGTGATAGTTCCTGAGTTCGGCCCTATGTGATTGGTCTGATAGTTCCTGAGTTCAGCCCTATGTGATTGGTGTGATAGTTCCTGAGTTCGGCCCTATGTGATTGGTCTGATAGTTCCTGAGTTCAGCCCTATGTGATTGGTGTGATAGTTCCTGAGTTCGGCCCTATGTGATTGGTGTGATAGTTCCTGAGTTCGGCCCTTTGTGATTGGTGTGATAGGTCCTGAGTTTGGCCCTATGTGATTGGTGTGATAGTTCCTGAGTTCGGCCCTATGTGATTGGTGTGATAGTTCCTGAGTTCGGCCCTATGTGATTGGTGTGATAGTTCCTGAGTTCGGCCCTATTTGATTGGTCTGATAGTTCCTGAGTTCGGCCCTATGTGATTGGTCTGATAGTTCCTGAGTTCGGCCCTATGTGATTGGTCTGATAGTTCCTGAGTTCGGCCCTATGTGATTGGTCTGATAGTTCCTGAGTTCGGCCCTATGTGATTGGTCTGATAGTTCCTGAGTTCGGCCCTATGTGATTGGTCTGATAGTTCCTGAGTTCGGCCCTATGTGATTGGTGTGATAGTTCCTGAGTTCGGCCCTTTGTGATTGGTGTGATAGGTCCTGAGTTTGGCCCTATGTGATTGGTGTGATAGTTCCTGAGTTCGGCCCTATGTGATTGGTGTGATAGTTCCTGAGTTCGGCCCTATGTGATTGGTGTGATAGTTCCTGAGTTCGGCCCTATGTGATTGGTCTGATAGTTCCTGAGTTCGGCCCTATGTGATTGGTCTGATAGTTCCTGAGTTCGGCCCTATGTGATTGGTGTGATAGTTCCTGAGTTCGGCCCTATGTGATTGTGTGATAGTTCCTGAGTTCGGCCCTATGTGAGAGGTCTGATAGCGTGTGTTATAGCATGTTTGTTTCCTGACCGAGATGCGGTACATTTTTCCTTTTTCATGCGTGTGTTTGTGCGTGAGTGCGTGCTCGGGATGCGCTTGCACGTGTGCGTGTGTGTGTGTACATGCCTTCTTGCGTATGCTCTATGGCATGGAGAGTGTAGCCCCCAGGCATCCAGTGGACCCCCTTGTTTTCCCCCAATCTGGTGTGAGTACATGACTGGCCTCCCATCTTTCCCATTAGGCACCTGTCTGGAGGTCAGGGGTTAGCCTGTCAGGGGTAATCCCCATGGTAACATGACCAGGGCTGGGGATAGCAGCGTCCAGTGCACCAGGGTGGACCCCTCATCCCTCTAATGCTAGCCCTAATTACATTTTAATTGAATTCCAGCGAACATGTAAAAATGTTGTTTTGTTATTTCATTTTATAGATGTCCCCTTGATCTGTGTAAAGTGATATTTAGTGGTGACCTCTTCCAGCTGGAACTGTGTGTGTGTGTGTGTGTGTGTGTGTGTGTGTGTGTGTGTGTGTGTGTGTGTGTGTGTGTGTGTGTGTGTGTGTGTGTGTGTGTGTGTGTGTGTGTGTGTGTGTGTGTGTGTGTGTGTGTGTGGTTTGTATGTGTGTGTGTGTGTACTTTCATTGGTTCATCTCAGGAAAGAAGAACACTCCTCTCCTCTCCAACTGTCTGTGGTGCCATTCAGTACCTAGTGTGTGTGTGTGTGTGTGTGTGTGGTTTGTATGTGTGTGTGTGTGTACTTTCATTGGTTCATCTCAGGAAAGAAGAACACTCCTCTCCTCTCCAACTGTCTGTGGTGCCATTCAGTACCTAGTCATAGACACACTGTGTTGATGGATGAGCTGTTTTCATATCATGTTTGGTGAACTCCACTTTAGGTTGCTCAGACTAGTTGTACAGACTGGTTGTCCAGACTGGTTGTACAGACTGGTTGTAATACATTGATGGCAGTATGGGGAACTCCCCCTGAACTGCTACAGAACAGTTCCAGTCTCTGTGACATGTCGGTCTTCCAGACCCCTGGCACCCCTCTCTAACAACCCTCAAACCCAGGGAGGGGGATAACCCACCCACCCATAAACACACGCAGGCCATGCACACATATATACACATATGCACGATTGCACACACATTCATACACACACCACAGCATGCCACTCACCGCTGATTAACCAAGTTTTCAGAGAGAGAGAGAGAGAGAGAGAGAGAGAGAGAGAGAGAGAGAGAGAGAGAGAGAGAGAGAGAGGCTGCTGAGAGTTTGAATCAAAGCCACACTGTTATTAAAGCAAATGTGCTCTTGAGGAAAGAAAACCCTACTGTGAGCTTAAAAGGAGTTGTCTCATTTGATCATTTATTACACATTTAAAGTGGTTTGGAAATGACTGGGGCCGGCGCGGTCTGCATCCCTAATTGGAGTTCTTTTCTCCCATTAGTACATCCAGACCTGTGATCCTAACCAAGAAGGCACGAACACAGCCCCAACAAAGCACTTGTCATCGGTTAGCAGTTGCTCTGTTATGTTGCTTTGTTATATCAGATGTGCCTTTCACATCCCACTGTCCCTGAATAGCTACCCCGACCCGAATGACAATCTGCTCCCCACTCCCCGCACCCTAACTCACCAACCAGAAACATTAACGCACACACACACACCCTCACACACAAGCATATACACACACACCCGCACATGAAATCATGCACAAGCACGCACACACGTCGACCCAATGCATCTGCAGATGACATCGAAACTCATTGATATTTTTGACTAAACTAAACTCATCCCAGCATGTCTCTCTATAGTGTTTCCTGTATAATTCTGCTTCTATTAGGGTTCTGAAGTTTACTGGCTGTAAGGGGCCCTGTGGTTTGTGTAGAACCAGCGGGGGACAGATTTATATATGGTAGTCGGAACTGTCACCCACTCTCAGTATCCATCTCCTCTCCTCTCTTTTCCTCAACTCTCCTCTCCTCCTCCCAGTCCAACTCCCCTGGTTATAATCTGTTCTGTAATTTACCAGTGTTGTATCTCACCTTGACGTACACCTAGTAAATCTGTAAAACATTCCGCTGGGATTTGCTCCATTTTAATAACAGAAAGGTTTCAGGGCAGTAAGGGAAAATAAGATATCAGTTACTGTTTTTTAAGGATCCTGGCACCAGGTCCCGGCAGCAACCCTAAGCTACAGCACAGGGCCTCATCCAAAACCAACAGAGGGGACAAGCGGGCAATTTCTTAGAGATGCGGTTTTCAGTTTCTGCACATATTTTTCCAGCGGCTAGTAACTGTAGTGAATCGGGCCAGTCGGTCAGGCCATGATGAAATGTGCCCCTGGCCCCCGACCAGAGCATTACCTGTGTGAGTGTCAGGTAATAGCCCCCCTAATTACTCTGGAAGGAAAACAGAGCAGCTTTCTCCGGGAGGTTTCACAGAGCCCCCCGCGCCACTAAATGTGTCGTTCCCGCGGTAAAATGTGATCTTTCGGTTAATGAAGGACACGCTTCGTTTCCTAAACTGAATTACCTCCTGGTTCGCCTCTAGGGGGAACTTTTCCTGGACACCATTTTTTTTCTACTTTTAATGCAGTGGGCACAAGTGATGGTTTAGGCTGGGCCTTTGTAAGAGCATGTTGATTCATAGCCGGCGACCAAGGTGTGTCTCCTGGGAAACATGGGTAAGACACAGGGACTTTGGTGTATGTGTGAGTGTATGTGTATGAACAAGTAGCTCTTAAGACATCACTGTCACTGTGTCCCCATATGTTACCGTATACACACACCGCAGACCACAGCCCTCCGCCAGCCCTCAGCCAGAAGGGCTTGCTCCAGTCCGTGGCTGTGTCGCTGTATGTTCCAGAGTGGGCTGACGCGCTGACTGCAGAGCACTCATTACAATCTATGTTTCACAAGCAGAGCAGGGATAGTAAATCGCTCAGGCCTCTGTGTTATTATAGCTGGCCTAACAGCCTGCTCTCTGTGTGCTTTATGGGACTTTAAAAGTGTATTTCATGTCATTTTTGGAGGACTTTAAATATCTGTGACAAACAATGGAAAATATTTGTGTAACACACACAGTGGGGCAACGCTTTAAAAACCCAGGCGGGCTACTTGGTTACTGACAGATACCATCATTAGAAAACAGATATATCTACTTTATGTGCTTGATAACATCAGATCTCACAGCATTCCTGTGTTGTGTTGGACGGGTGGTGTACTATGCGATCCCCCCTCCCCGTGCTTGCAGACCCAGCCCGACCCAGTACTGGTACTGAGTTAACAGATTTTCTCCCCACGGCCCAACTCTTAAATCAGATCACTTTTTAAATGCGACATCTAAAAGCCCCCCAGACCATGTCTAACTACCTAGTCTTTTGTTTGCTCATGTTTTCCTTCCCTCTGTGGATCGGACCGACCCTGACCGTGTAATAGAGCTCCGATTGGCCAAGCGAGCAGCCCTGCTGTGACCAGATCTGATGTGTGCTCCTGATTATAAAACTCCTTTTAGTCACTGACAGACACGGTAATAAATGTGTCCATAAATTGAATTTGTGCTTTGAAAGGAGGTAGGAATATCTAAGGAGCGTTCAGGCTGATTGTCTCCAGCCGCCGTGGCAGGGCTTCAGTGGGTTTCTGGGGGGAAAGCTGATCCCTGCTGTGGTGTGGGTGAGGGGCTAGCGGGATCACAGCCCAGCCAAGCAAAATAAAGGCTGCTTTATTTGCTATTCAAAAATCATTTGATTGAGTTTGCACAAATAAGAGAGGGCTAGTAGTGTACCGTGTGTGTTTGCGTGTGCTGTACGCTTTCAAGTCTCCTTGAGGTACATTGTACAGAAGCAACTTTTTTGATCATTTGGACAATTTTTCATGAGATGGAGACTGCACTTACCGTTACAGAAATGCTCCCACTCACTAGCAATTACCATACTTAACTTTATTTAAGTAGAGCTGACAGCAGTATAGGCTACAGTGTAACATAGAAGCAGAGTCACTTTCTGGCCTCTGTTCTGCTGTTAACCAGACCCTGGATCCTTACAGTTAACCTGTACAACTGCCAAGGTTCCAACTGGAACTTTACAACTTCACAGACAGAACTCACCAGTATCCTGGAGGGTTCACCCTGATTTGCTGACTGTGCTTTCACTTAACTGTCACTAAACTGGACATGTCTCCCACTGTGCTAGGCTAATGCTAGGCTAAGCTATGCTAATGGTACGCAGCTCTTATTTTAGACTTACTGGGACGAGCACTGGGGACACGCAGTGGACGCTAGCCCAGACACAGAGGGAGAGGAAACAGTGTGTAAGTGCTTAAGTGTATATATTTAGCCTGGGTCATGTGGCTGTGACTGAGAAGGAGGGAGAGATGGAGAGAGGTGGAGAGCCTGTTATTGTCAGTGACTTCTCACAGCAGTGCGACACGCTTTACTCAGCCACTGAGTGGCACACATCCCCCAGTGACTTGCCAGGCCTGTCCCAAGACAGAGTTCTCACTGGGGCATGAAGACTGCGTTCCAAATGGAACCCTATTCCCTAGTGCACTACTTTTGACCAGGATGCAAGTAGTGTACTATATAGGGAATAGGATGCTATTTGCGATGCAGTCAAAGTGATGAAGTGACAGACCTGGATGGTCTGGAAGGTCCCCCGGGGCCAGAGGGCAGCGTGCTCCAGCTAGGAGCCCTGGTCAGGGGAAGGGAATGGGACAGCACACCCCATGTTTGGAACGGAGGAACATGTTGTTGTAAAATCATCAGAGCTCCATCACACACAATCTGTTTTTCCATATCTCTGCACTCCTGCCCCGTCTCTATATATCTCTCTGTCTGTCTCTGTGTGTGTTTCTCTCTCTCTCGCTCGCTTTCTCTGTTTGTCTCTCTTTCTTTCTCTCTCCCTCGGTGTAGTCTCGTTCTCTCGCTCTGTCTCTCTCTCTCTCTCTCTCTGATATGATTGAAATGCTATGGACAGTCTCTTTGTTTCATTATCTTACCAGGGAACGTGCCATGGTTAGGTTGGAGGCTTGTTCCTGGATAACAGTTTGAAACTTGGCTCCATTTAAAAGTCCATATCTTCTGCATCATTGTTTGAAATACAGCCTGGCACAACTACATAATACTGCCCTTTCTCAATACATCTACTCTGTAGGTATGTTAGGCTAACCCAGTGCTATAGAACAGTCCTAGATGGAGATATATTCTCTGATCATTTATAGGTAATAGTTTTAATGGTAATATAATTAGTTTATTAAAGAAATTAAAGTAATTGTCCTGATATGTTACAGGAGACTTATGTGGCTCTGCTGGTCAGGTAAAATGTTTTATTCCTTATAAAACTTTAAACTTTTCCTAATCTTTTCCAGAGTTCCACCTGTGTTGCGTTGTGTGCTGCCTGTAGCATGGCAGACATGCTCAATTACAATGTTATTCTAACTTATTGTGATTTTCCTTCATCCCTCCCTCTCCCTCTCTAGTAATAAAGATGGTTATAAATCAAGATGCTTTCCTCATGTCTGTAGGGGTATTGGTGTTGGCACACACACACACACGCACGCACGCACGCACGCACGCACGCACGCACGCACGCACGCACACACACACACACACACACACACACACACACACACACACACACACACTGCCACCCCATCTCAGCTGGGTAGACATCACTCTTCAACACCAATCCTCTCCTCTCCCCACTGCCCTCATTCTCAAAACCAACATGGTGAAAATTGCATTTTGGTTGAGGAGGACTCTAATAAATCGAAGCCTGGCCCTGAAATGTGGAAAAAGTCCCCCAGAGCAGGAAGGAAAGAATTTGGGAAATGGATCCCAGTCTGGGGAGTGGAGAGGGAAGCCACAATAGAAGAAGTCTGTGTTAAGATGGGGCGAGTGGGGCGGGTGAAGAGGAGAGTTGAGTCAGACCCCTAAAACCACTTGTGAGTGGCTGATTCCTCATGCTGGCTGTGTGTTTAGACAGCTCTTTACAATCACATTAAGATAATATATTGCTATTGTGAGCCATATTCTCCCCAGGCACTTCAATGGGAATGAGGTGTTAGCCTCAGTGTTATGGTTAGCTTTAGCTTTAGCTGTAACTGAGCAGGGCCTTTAGGGATGGGTTCTAGTAGTGGGAAGACCTAATGTTATAATAGTGTTTAAAAGAAAAGTTAGTTATGGTCAGTCATGTCTTTGTTATGTGTTGGTAATATGTATTCCTGACATTACATTCAGAGATCAGTACCTATTAGCAGTAAATACGACTACCGTTTCCTTCTACACCAAAACTGGCCCGCAACTGATATTTTTTTGCCCCCCAAAACTTTTAGTAAAAGAAAAAGACAGTCAAATTACCAGGAATTCAGCAAAAAATGTCATCAGTTCAGGAAGTCTGTTCCCAAGTATTCCCACAAATAAATTAAAAGGGATGTGATTGTGTCTCAATGTAATCAAGGTATGAAATTATTGTTATTTTCAAATATACTCTTTTTGGGCTTATTTTTTGTCAATTTTAAGTGTTTTTTTTCCCCGGCTGTCCCGACCGTTCGTTCTGACAAAAAAATGCATTTGGATATAGTTGCCTACCCCTGTTCTAGGCCACAGTAGTTTGTCCGTTGGTTGACCCCTGGTGGTGTTCCCTCTCTGAGGCCTGTTGGGAAATGAGTGGGGTAATGCCATAAACAGCCTGACAAACCCTAATTAAAACAGTCATCTCACACTACCACCGCACCAAGCACGAAACATTTGGTGCCTGCCGCTCCTCATCGCAAATTTAGGGCGGAATAATCGGTGTTTACTGTGTGTATCTTTTCATTTTCTACCAAACGTCCCCACAAAACAAATACTGGTTAGGGGTTGTGTTTGATGCTGTGGTGTTCGTATTTATTTTGTCATTTAAACGTTACAAAGATGTAGAGCAATGGGAGAAATGATAATGGCATCCAGATTGGTTCTTTTATTTAATTTGTGGCTCGGCATGCAGTCATCTCATTCTTGATTATACACAGTGTAAACTGTGCTGTGTCTCACTCTCTCTCTCTCTCTGGGTAATATTGTGGAACCGTGTCATGTCCTCATCAGCTGGATGTGCTTTGCCATCCTCATCAGAGCTCACGGTGGTTGCATCCCCAATTACATATTGTTCACTATATTTGAACAGGGCTCATAGGGCAACCCATAGGGGTCTGGTCAAAAGTAATGCACTATATATGGAATAGGTTGCAATTTGTGACACACTCACAGTGCTCTGTTTTACTAAACCTAAACCTGGCGGTAGCGTTATAGGTTCAGGAGTGTATCAGAAATATTTGTTATATTTTCACAACCGGAATTATGGTCGCAGTAGCTGGTGGTGGCGCGAAAGGGCATTTTTCAATTTGATTAATAAATACAATTTATGGGTTTGTTGAGGTTTGGCCCCTTGGCCAATCAGAGCGTGCTCCACAGCTAAATATGTGGTTGTGTAATCTTGTGTATTGCGTTGTCGTCATCTCCAGTTAGAATGTTAGTCCTTATAGCCTAGTTCCTTAAAACGCCTGCCCCATGTTTGCTAAATGTGTTGAACATGTTTGCAGTCCACATTGCTCTAATTGCATTACTTCATTATGGAAATACATTGTTAAACATAGGCTTTTGTATTCACACTGATATAGGTGTCAGGCCTACTAGAGATTGTAGTCTGGATATGAACATGCCAAATATTGTCAATAAGTAACATTTAATTAACTTGGCTATTGATAAGGCCTAAAAAGACAGTGTATCATTCTAATGAAATACTAATAAAAATGAAACAACAACTTGTTCTAAACACAGTTACAGGCACCATCGTTTCTTCCTGTGGGCTTACTGTATATAATACCGACACGGCAACTTAGACTATGGAGGATTTGACTTCCATCCAAACTTTTGACAGGAGCTGGAGAAACCTCCAATATAAAGAGAAAGGGGGAATGTCCACTCACCGTTACACTGCTTGCAAATGTAATGTTTTATAAACGTCATGGAACCATCTTACAGATCATATTTGTATTTCTCCAGAAATAGCAGACACAATTGTATTGCATTCGAGCTGTGGACTGTGCCTACAGAAAGTACTCATAACCTTACACTTATTACACATTTTGTTCTGTTACAGCCTGAATTCAAAATGGATTAAATAGATGTTTTGTCTCATCCATCTACACACAATACCACATAATGCCAAAGTGAGAAAAATACATTGGAAAATAAAATCTAATTTACATAACTATTCACACCCCTGAGCCTATACATGTTAGTCACCTTCAGCAATGATTACAACTGGGAGTATTTATGGGAGAGTCTCTAAGAGCTTTGCACACCTGGATTGTACAATATTTAAAATCCCTCCAAATCCACAAACTCAAGATCATGTGGTTCATCTACTTTGTCCCGATGCAAAACAGCAAAGTGGGCCATTTGTCTGCAAATGATGCAATGTCATTTGAATTTCCTAATCTTTTGCATATTGTCACAGGCAGCAAGATGAACTACCATGCAAAACTATTTCTCTTTTCTGACCTCTCGGATTCCTCAATTGTCTGTTAACTAACGATCAAAACATACGCTAATGACTTAGCGAGGTCAGTAGCTAGACGCTTATCAGTTGAATAACCACAGTGATCTGATCTGCAGCAGTGGTGTCCCGTGTTGACTTATGACCTCATGTAGCAGTACACTTTTACACTCGTCTCTGTCTATCTGGACCTGTTGCCTCTATAGGGCTGCTTCAAATACCCTTTCTCTGTTTGTTCTCTTTATCTGTAATTCACTTGGTATTCCCTCCATATAAGTTCCATTGTGCATGCTGGAACGGCTCATAGGCTCTGTAGCGTGAGGTAGCTTGATGTACAAATACACCCCCTGGACACCCCCTACTCTAGTCTATCGCAGGGCCTTACCCACAATCTATCTCCTTATTCTGAGGGCCAAGCAGAGACGCATTGGGCGACAGGTTTCAGTCTGTGGTATGACTCGGCCGGGGATTGATCTCCCAACCTTCCAATCTCAGGGCGGACACTGTCTAACCACAAGGCCACTGAGTCGGTCCCTACATATAGCCTACAGTAATTAATGGTTGGTCTGCCCAGTTGACTTCTGTAGTACTTGTTTGTGCCAGCTGAGCTCTGGTGGGTTGAGTGATGAAATAAGGACACCTGGGAATCTCCTCCTCCTCTGGTCTCCTATTTCAGACATGCTCTCGAGTTTCTCCACCTGCTTAAGTGAAGTAGTTAAGACTTAGAAAAAAGCTGTAGTGGAGCAGATTTCATAAGGCTTTTCGCTCCCTCTTTCAGTTAGAGGATGATTATAGGACAGCTCCCTCTTTCAGTTAGAGGATGATTATAGGACAGCTCCCTCTTTCAGTTAGATGATGATTATAGGACAGCTCCCTCTTTCAGTTAGAGGATGATTACAGGACAGCTCCCTCTTTCAGTTAGAGGATGATTACAGGACAGCTCCCTCTTTCAGTTAGAGAATGATTATAGGACAGCTCCCTCTTTCAGATAGATGATGATTATAGGACAGCTCCCTCTTTCAGTTAGAGGATGATTATAAAGCAGCTCCCTCTTTCAGTTAGAGGATGATTATAGGACAGCTCCCTCTTTCAGTTAGAGGATGATTACAGGACAGCTCCCTCTTTCAGTTAGAGAATGATTATAAGGCAGCTCCCTCTTTCAGATAGAGAATGATTATAGGACAGCTCCCTCTTTCAGATAGAGAATGATTATAAGGCAGCTCCCTCTTTCAGATAGATGATGATTATAGGACAGCTCCCTCTTTCAGTTAGATGATGATTATAGGACAGCTCCCTCTTTCAGTTAGAGGATGATTATAGGACAGCTCCCTCTTTCAGTTAGAGGATGATTATAAGGCAGCTCCCTCTTTCAGTTAGAGGATGATTAAAAAGCAGCTCCCTCTTTCAGTTAGAGGATGATTATAGGACAGCTCCCTCTTTCAGTTAGAGGATGATTATAGGACAGCTCCCTCTTTCAGTTAGAGGATGATTATAAGGCAGCTCCCTCTTTCAGTTAGAGGATGATTATAGGACAGCTCCCTCTTTCAGTTAGAGGATGATTATAAGGCAGCTCCCTAGAGGATGTACTCTCTCTCTGTCTTCAACCCTCTCTTCACCCACATGTGAATCTGTAGGAGGAGTGGGAGTGAAGGTGTGCAGGATGAAGGGGTGTACTAATGATGTACTTTGTATGTACTACAGCCATACCAATGCCATACAACACTCCTTCCGTGGCCTCCAACTGCTCTTAAATGCTAGTAAAACCAAATGCATGCTTTTCAACCATTCGCTGCCTGCACCCGCACGCCCGACTAGCATCACCACACTGGATGGTTCCAACCTAGAATATGTGGACAGCTATAAGTACCTAGGTATCTGGCTAGACTGTAAACTCTCCTTCCAGACTCATATCAAACATTTCCAATCTAAAATCAAATCTAGAGTCGGCTTTCTATTCCGCAACCAAGCCTCCTTCACTCACGCCGCCAAACTTACCCTAGTAAAACTGACTATCCTACCGATCCTTGACTTCGGCGATGTCATCTACAAAATAGCTTCCAATACTCTCCTCAGCAAACTGGATGCAGTTTATCACAGTGCCATCCGTTTTGATACTAAAGCACCTTATACCACCCACCACTGCGACCTGTATGCTCTAGTCGGCTGGCCCTCGCTACATATTCGTCGCCAGACCCACTGGCTCCAGGTCATCTACAAGTCCATGCTAGGTAAAGCTCCGCCTTATCTCAGTTCACTGGTCACGATGGCAACACCCACCCGTAGCACGCGCTCCAGCAGGTGTATCTCACTGATCATCCCTAAAGCCAACACCTCATTTGGCCGCCTTTCGTTCCAGTTCTCTGCTGCCTGTGACTGGAACGAATTGCAAAAATCGCTGAAGTTGGAGACTTTTATCTCCCTCACCAACTTCAAACATCTGCTATCTGAGCAGCTAACCGATCGCTGCAGCTGTACATAGTCTATCGGTATTTAGCCCACCCAATTTAACCTACCTCATCCCCATACTGTTTATATTTATTTACTTTTCTGCTCTTTTGCACACCAATATCTCTACCTGTACATGACCATCTGATCATTTATCACCCCAGTGTTAATCTGCAAAATTGTAATTATTCGCCTACCTCCTCATGCATTTTGCACACAATGTATATAGACTCTCTTTTTTTCTACTGTGTTATTGACTTGTTAATTGTTCACTCCATGTGTAACTCTGTGTTGTCTGTTCACACTGCTATGCTTTATCTTGACCAGGTCGCATTTGCAAATGAGAACCTGTTCTCAACTAGCCTACCTGGTTAAATAAAGGTTAAATAAAAAAATAAAAAATAGAACCACTTCCACTACTACATCTGCTACTGAAGGTCCTGTGGATGGATGGGCTCCAACCTCCACGGTAGTCAGTCCGTGGGGATGGACAGCACATTCTGGGCTTGGATCAGGTCCCCTAACCTGCTGTGCTGGACCTGTCAGTCTGCCACTACCCTGCCTTCTGTGACCCTGTCCTGTCAGCTGGTCTCTCCAGGGGGCACGGGCTGTGGGAAGGGGGGCTTGGGAAAGGGAGAGGTGGAGAGACGTAGGGATATCTGTGAGTGTGAACATGAGAGCCCAGCGTTTCAGTAGCAGATATCTCACGACACACTCCCTAATGTCTATCCACACTTTATTTCACACTCCCTAACGTCTATCCACACATTATATCACATCTTAATGTCTATTCACACTTTCTTTCACATGCCCTAATGTCTATAGACACTTTATTGCACAATCCCTAATGTCTGTCCACACTTTATTTCACACTCCCTAACGTCTATCCACAATTTATTTCACACTCCCTAATGTCAATCCACACTTTATTTCACATGCCCTAATGTCTATCCACACTTTATTTCACACTCCCTAATGTCTATCCACACTTTATTCCAAACTACCTAATTTCTATCCACACTTTATTTCACACACCCTAATATCTATCCACACTTTATTTCACACTCCCTAATGTCTATCCACACTTTATTTCATACTCCCTAATGTCTCTCCACACTTTATTTCACACTCCCTGATGTCTATCCACACTTTATTTCACACTCCCTAATGTCTATCCACACTTTGTTTCACATGGCCTAATGTCTATCCACACTTTATTTCACACTCCCTAAAGTCTATCCAGACTTTATTTCACACTCCCTAATGTCTATCCACAATGTATTTCACACTCCCTAATTTCTTTCCACACTTTATTTCACATGCCCTAATGTCCATCCACACTTTATTTCACACTCCATTATGTCTATCCACACTTTATTTCACACTCCCTTATGTCTATGCACACTTTATTTCACATGCCCTAATGTCTATTCACACTGTATTTCACATGCCCTAATGTCTATCCACACTTTATTTCACATGCCCTAATGTCTATCCACACTTTATTTCACACTCCCTATTTCACACTTTATTCCCACTCCCTAATGTCTATCCACACTTTATTTCACATGCCCTAATGTCTATCCACACTTTATTTCACACTCCCTAATGTCTATCCACACTTTATTTCACACTCCCTATTGTCTATCCACACTTAATGTCTTCACACTGTATTTCACACCTAATGTCTATCTTCCACAATGTCTATTACACTTTATTTCACTAATGTCTATCCACACTTTATTTCATGCCCTAATGTCTAATCCCTAATGTCTATCATTTTATTTCACATGCACACTTTATTTCTATTGTCTATCCACACTTTATTCACACTCCCTAATCATCATGTCTATCCACCTCACAATGTCTATCCACACTTTATTTCACACTCCCTAATGTCTATCCACACTTTATTTCACACTCCCTAATGTCTATCCACACTTTATTTCACACTCCCTAATGTCTATCCACACTTTATTTCACACTCCCTAATGTCCACAATTTATTTCCACTATTGTAAATTTTATTTCACATGTCTATCCACATTTCACATTTGTCTATCCACACTTTATTTCACATGCCCTAATGTCTATCCACACTATTGTTTATTTCCACACTCCCCTAATGTCTATCCACACTTTATTCCACACTCCCTAATGTCTATCCACACTTTATTTCACTAATCCCTAATGTCTATCCACACTTTATTCACACACATCTATCCCCTTTATTTCACATAATGTCTATCCACACTTTATTCCACACTTTACACACTCCCTAATGTCTATCCACACTTTATTTCATACTCCCTAATGTCTATCCACACTTTATTTCACACTCCCTATTGTCTATCCACACTTTATTTCACAATCCCTAATGTCTATCCACACTTTATTTCACACTCCCTATTGTCTATCCACACTTTATTCCAAACTACCTCATTTCTATCCACACTTTATTTCACATGCCCTAATGTCTATCCACACTTTATTCCACACTCCCTATTGTCTATCCACACTTTATTCCAAACAACCTCATTTCTATCCACACTTTATTTCACATGCCCTAATGTCTATCCACATTTTATTTCACACTCCCTATTGTCTATCCACACTTTATTCCAAACTACCTCATTTCTATCCACACTTTATTTCACATGCCCTAATGTCTATCCACATTTTATTTCACACGCCCTAATGTCTGTCCACACTTTATTTGACATGCCCTAATGTCTGTCCACACTTTATTTGACATTCCCTAGTGTCTATCCACACTTTATTTCACACTTCCTAATGTCTTTCCACACTTATTTTTCAAATGCTCTAATGTCTATCCACACTTTATTTCATACTCCCTAATGTCTATCCACACTTTATTTCACACTCCCTAATGTCTATCCACACTTTATTTCACACTCCTTAATGTCTATCCACAATGTATTTCACACTCCCTAATGTCTATCCACACTTTATTTCACATGCCCTAATGTCTATCCACACTTTATTTCACATGCCCTAATGTCTGTCCACACTTTATTTGACATTCCCTAGTGTCTATCCACACTTTATTTCACACACCCTAATGTCTATCCACACTTTATTTCAAACTTCCTAATGTCTATCCACATTTTATTTCATACTCCCTTATGTCTATCCACACTTTATTCCAAACTACCTAATTTCTATCCACACTTTATTTCACATGCCCTTATGTCTATCCACACTGTATTTCACATGCCCTAATGTCTATCCACACTTTATTTCACATGCCCTAATGTCTATCCACACAGTATTTGACAATCCCTAATGTCTATCCACACTTTATTTCCCATGCCCTAATGTTTATCCACACTTTATTTCGCAATCCCTAATGTCGATCCACACTTTATGTCACATGTCCTAATGTCTATCCACACAATATTTCACATGCCCTAATGTCTATCCACACTTTATTTCACACTCCCTAATGTCTATCCACACTTTATTCCACACTCCCTATTGTCTATCCACACTTTATTCCAAACTACCTCATTTCTATCCACACTTTATTTCACATGCCCTAATGTCTATCCACACTTTATTCCACACTCCCTATTGTCTATCCACACTTTATTCCAAACAACCTCATTTCTATCCACACTTTATTTCACATGCCCTAATGTCTATCCACATTTTATTTCACACTCCCTATTGTCTATCCACACTTTATTCCAAACTACCTCATTTCTATCCACACTTTATTTCACATGCCCTAATGTCTATCCACATTTTATTTCACACGCCCTAATGTCTGTCCACACTTTATTTGACATGCCCTAATGTCTGTCCACACTTTATTTGACATTCCCTAGTGTCTATCCACACTTTATTTCACACTTCCTAATGTCTTTCCACACTTATTTTTCAAATGCTCTAATGTCTATCCACACTTTATTTCATACTCCCTAATGTCTATCCACACTTTATTTCACACTCCCTAATGTCTATCCACACTTTATTTCACACTCCCTAATGTCTATCCACAATGTATTTCACACTCCCTAATGTCTATCCACACTTTATTTCACATGCCCTAATGTCTATCCACACTTTATTTCACATGCCCTAATGTCTGTCCACACTTTATTTGACATTCCCTAGTGTCTATCCACACTTTATTTCACACACCCTAATGTCTATCCACACTTTATTTCAAACTTCCTAATGTCTATCCACATTTTATTTCATACTCCCTTATGTCTATCCACACTTTATTCCAAACTACCTAATTTCTATCCACACTTTATTTCACATGCCCTTATGTCTATCCACACTGTATTTCACATGCCCTAATGTCTATCCACACTTTATTTCACATGCCCTAATGTCTATCCACACAGTATTTGACAATCCCTAATGTCTATCCACACTTTATTTCCCATGCCCTAATGTTTATCCACACTTTATTTCGCAATCCCTAATGTCGATCCACACTTTATGTCACATGTCCTAATGTCTATCCACACAATATTTCACATGCCCTAATGTCTATCCACACTTTATTTCACACTCCCTAATGTCTATCCACACTTTATTTCACACACCCTAATGTCTATCCACACTTTATTTCGCAATCCCTAATGTCGATCCACACTTTATGTCACATGTCCTAATGTCTATCCACACAATATTTCACATGCCCTAATGTCTATCCACACTTTATTTCACACACCCTAATGTCTATCCACACTTTATTTCACACACCCTAATGTCTGTCCACACTTTATTTCACATGCCCTAATGTCTATTCACACTGTATTTCACACTCCCTAGTGTCTATCCACACTTTATTTCACACACCCTAATGTCTATCCACACTTTATTTCACACTCCCTTATGTCTATCCACACTTTATTTCACATGCCCTAATGTCTATCCACACTTTATTTCACATGCCCTAATGTCTATCCACACTTTATTTCAAACTCCCTAATGTCTATCCACATTTTATTTCACATGCCCTAATGTCTATGCACACTTTATTTCACACACCCTAATGTCTATCCACACTTTATTTCACACTCCCTATTGTCTATCCACACTTTATTTCACACTCCCTAATGTCTATCTATACTTTATTTCACACACCCTAATGTCTATCCACACTTTATTTCACACTCCCTATTGTCTATCCACACTTTATTTCACACTCCCCAATGTCTATCCACACTTTATTTCACACTCCCTAATGTCTATCTATACTTTATTTCACATGCTATAATGTCTATCCACACTTTAATTCACATGCCTTAATGTAGGTCCACACTTTATAGCACATGTCCTAATGTCTATCCACACTTTATTTCACACTCCCTAATGGACCAGAGTTACGGTAGGGTTGTAGCCGAAGTTAAGGGTAGGGTTGTAGCCACAATTTATTTCAAACTCCCTATTGTAAATCCACACTTTATTCCAAACTACCTAATTTCTATCCACACTTTATTTCACATGCCCTAATGTCTATCCACACTGTATTTCACATGCCCTAATGTCTATCCACACTTTATTTCACATGCCCTAATGTCTATCCACACTTTATTGAACATACCCTAATGTCTATCCACACATTATTTCACACTCCCTAATGTCTATCCACACTTTATTTCACATGCCCTAATGTCCATCCACACTTTATTTCACACTCCATTATGTCTATCCACACTTTATTTCACACTCCCTTATGTCTATCCACACTTTATTTCACATGCCCTAATGTCTATCCACACTTTATTTCACATGCCCTAATGTCTATCCTCACTTTATTCCACACTCCCTAATGTCTATCCACACTTTATTTCACACTCCCTAATGTCTGTCCACACTTTATTTCACACACCCTAATATCTATCCACACTTTATTTCACACTCCCTAATGTCTATCCACACTTTATTTTTTACTCCCTAATGTCTATCCACACTTTATTTCACACTCCCTAATGTCTATCCACAATGTATTTCACACTCCCTAATTTCTTTCCACACTTTATTTCACATGCCCTAATGTCCATCCACACTTTATTTCACACTCCCTTATGTCTATCCACACTTTATTTCACATGCCCTAATGTCTATCCACACTTTATTTCACATGCCCTAATGTCTATCCTCACTTTATTCCACACTCCCTAATGTCTATCCACACTTTATTTCACACTCCCTAATGTCTGTCCACACTTTATTTCACACACCCTAATATCTATCCACACTTTATTTCACACTCCCTAATGTCTATCCACACTTTATTTCATACTCCCTAATGTCTATCCAGACTTTATTTCACACTCCCTAATGTCTATCCACAATGTATTTCACACTCCCTAATTTCTTTCCACACTTTATTTCACATGCCCTAATGTCCATCCACACTTTATTTCACACTCCATTATGTCTATCCACACTTTATTTCACACTCCCTTATGTCTATCCACACTTTATTCCAAACTACCTCATTTCTATCCACACTTTATTTCACATGCCCTAATGTCTATCCACACTGTATTTCACATGCCCTAATGTCTATCCACACTTTATTTCACATGCCCTAATGTCTGTCCACACAATATTTCACAATCCCTAATGTCTATCCACACTTTATTTCACATGCCCTAATGTCTATCCACACTTTATTTCACAATCCCTAATGTCTATCCACACTTTATTTCACACTCCCTAATGTCTATCCACACTTTATTGAACATACCCTAATGTCTATCCACACTTTATTTCACACTCCCTAATGTCTATCCACAATGTATTTCACACTCCCTAATGTCTATCCACACTTTATTTCACATGCCCTAATGTCTATCCACACTTTATTTCACATGCCCTAATGTCTGTCCACACTTTATTTGACATTCCCTAGTGTCTATCCACACTTTATTTCACACACCCTAATGTCTATCCACACTTTATTTCAAACTTCCTAATGTCTATCCACATTTTATTTCATACTCCCTTATGTCTATCCACACTTTATTCCAAACTACCTAATTTCTATCCACACTTTATTTCACATGCCCTTATGTCTATCCACACTGTATTTCACATGCCCTAATGTCTATCCACACTTTATTTCACATGCCCTAATGTCTATCCACACAGTATTTGACAATCCCTAATGTCTATCCACACTTTATTTCATACTTCCTAATGTCTTTCCACACTTATTTTTCAAATGCTCTAATGTCTATCCACACTTTATTTCATACTCCCTAATGTCTATCCACACTTTATTTCACACTCCCTAATGTCTATCCACACTTTATTGAACATACCCTAATGTCTATCCACACTTTATTTCACACTCCCTAATGTCTATCCACAATGTATTTCACACTCCCTAATGTCTATCCACACTTTATTTCACATGCCCTAATGTCTATCCACACTTTATTTCACATGCCCTAATGTCTGTCCACACTTTATTTGACATTCCCTAGTGTCTATCCACACTTTATTTCACACACCCTAATGTCTATCCACACTTTATTTCAAACTTCCTAATGTCTATCCACATTTTATTTCATACTCCCTTATGTCTATCCACACTTTATTCCAAACTACCTAATTTCTATCCACACTTTATTTCACATGCCCTTATGTCTATCCACACTGTATTTCACATGCCCTAATGTCTATCCACACTTTATTTCACATGCCCTAATGTCTATCCACACAGTATTTGACAATCCCTAATGTCTATCCACACTTTATTTCATACTTCCTAATGTCTTTCCACACTTATTTTTCAAATGCTCTAATGTCTATCCACACTTTATTTCATACTCCCTAATGTCTATCCACACTTTATTTCACACTCCCTAATGTCTATCCACACTTTATTGAACATACCCTAATGTCTATCCACACTTTATTTCACACTCCCTAATGTCTATCCACAATGTATTTCACACTCCCTAATGTCTATCCACACTTTATTTCACATGCCCTAATGTCTATCCACACTTTATTTCACATGCCCTAATGTCTGTCCACACTTTATTTGACATTCCCTAGTGTCTATCCACACTTTATTTCACACACCCTAATGTCTATCCACACTTTATTTCAAACTTCCTAATGTCTATCCACATTTTATTTCATACTCCCTTATGTCTATCCACACTTTATTCCAAACTACCTAATTTCTATCCACACTTTATTTCACATGCCCTTATGTCTATCCACACTGTATTTCACATGCCCTAATGTCTATCCACACTTTATTTCACATGCCCTAATGTCTATCCACACAGTATTTGACAATCCCTAATGTCTATCCACACTTTATTTCCCATGCCCTAATGTTTATCCACACTTTATTTCGCAATCCCTAATGTCGATCCACACTTTATGTCACATGTCCTAATGTCTATCCACACAATATTTCACATGCCCTAATGTCTATCCACACTTTATTTCACACTCCCTAATGTCTATCCACACTTTATTTCACACACCCTAATGTCTATCCACACTTTATTTCACACTCCCTATTGTCGATCCACACTTTATTGCCCATGCCCTAATGTCTATCTATACTTTATTTCACACACCCTAATGTCTGTCCACACTTTATTTCACATGCCCTAATGTCTATTCACACTTTATTTCACACTCCCTAGTGTCTATCCACACTTTATTTCACACACCCTAATGTCTATCCACACTTTATTTCACACTCCCTTATGTCTATCCACACTTTATTTCACATGCCCTAATGTCTATCCACACTTTATTTCACATGCCCTAATGTCTATCCACACTTTATTTCAAACTCCCTAATGTCTATCCACATTTTATTTCACATGCCCTGTCTATGCACACTTTATTTCACACACCCTAATGTCTATCCACACTTTATTTCACACTCCCTATTGTCTATCCACACTTTATTTCACACTCCCTAATGTCTATCTATACTTTATTTCACACACCCTAATGTCTATCCACACTTTATTTCACACTCCCTATTGTCTATCCACACTTTATTTCACACTCCCTAATGTCTATCCACACTTTATTTCACACTCCCTAATGTCTATCTATACTTTATTTCACATGCTATAATGTCTATCCACACTTTAATTCACATGCCTTAATGTAGGTCCACACTTTATAGCACATGTCCTAATGTCTATCCACACTTTATTTCACACTCCCTAATGGACCAGAGTTACGGTAGGGTTGTAGCCGAAGTTAAGGGTAGGGTTGTAGCCACAATTTATTTCAAACTCCCTATTGTAAATCCACACTTTATTCCAAACTACCTAATTTCTATCCACACTTTATTTCACATGCCCTAATGTCTATCCACACTGTATTTCACATGCCCTAATGTCTATCCACACTTTATTTCACATGCCTAATGTCTATCCACACTTTATTGAACATACCTAATGTCTATCCACACATTATTTCACACTCCCTAATGTCTATCCACACTTTATTTCACACTCCCTTATGTCTATCCACACTTTATTTCACATGCCCTAATGTCTATCCACACTTTATTTCACATGCCCTAATGTCTATCCTCACTTTATTCCACACTCCCCTAATGTCTATCCACACTTTATTTCACACTCCCTAATGTCTGTCCACACTTTATTTCACACCCTAATGTCTATCCACACTTTATTTCACACTCCCTAATGTCTATCCACACTTTATTTTTTACTACCCTAATGTCTATCCACACTTTATTTCACACTCCTAATGTCTATCCAGACTTTATTTCACACTCCCTAATGTCTATCCACAATGTATTTCACACTCCTAATTTCTTTCCACACTTTATTTCACATGCCCTAATGTCTATCCACACTTTATTTCACACTCCAATGTCTATCCACACTTTATTTCACACTCCCTTATGTCTATCCACACTTTATTCCAAACTACCTCATTTCTATCCACACTTTATTTCACATGCCCTAATGTCTATCCACACTTTATTTCACAATCCCTAATGTCTATCCACACTTTATTTCACACTCCCTAATGTCTATCCACACTTTATTTCACACTCCCTAATGTCTATCCACACTTTATTGAACATACCCTAATGTCTATCCACACTTTATTTCACACTCCCTAATGTCTATCCACAATGTATTTCACACTCCCTAATGTCTATCCACACTTTATTTCACATTTCTAATGTCTATCCACACTTTATTTCACATGCCCTAATGTCTGTCTTTATTTTGACATTCCTAGTGTCTATCCACACTTTATTTCACACACCCTAATGTCTATCCACACTTTATTTCAAACTTCCTAATGTCTATCCACATTTTATTTCACATGCCCTAATGTCTATCCACAGTATTTGACAATCCCTAATGTCTATCCACACTTTATTTCCTTGCCCTAATGTTTATCCACACTTTATTTCGCAATCCCTAATGTCGATCCACACTTTATTTCCTAATGTCTATCCACACAATATTTCACATGCCCTAATGTCTATCCACACTTTATTTCACACCTAATGTCTATCCACACATTATTTCACACTCCTAATGTCTATCCACACTTTATTTCACATGCCCTAATGTCTATCATACTTTATTTCACATGCTATAATGTCTATCCACACTTTAATTCACACTTAATGTAGGTCCACACTTTATAGCAATGTCTAATGTCTATCCACACTTTATTTCACATGTCCCAATGTTTATCTAATGTCTATCTATACTTTATTTCACACACCCTAATGTCTATCCACACTTTATTTCACAATGTCTATCCACACTTTATTTCACACTCCCTAATGTCTATCCACACTTTATTTTCCCTAATGTCTATCTATACTTTATTTCACATGCTATAATGTCTATCCACACTTTAATTCACATGCCTTTAGGTCCACACTTTATAGCACATGTCCTAATGTCTATCCACACTTTATTTCACACTCCCTAATGGACCAGAGTTACGGTAGGGTTGTGCCAGTTAAGGGTAGGGTTGTAGCCACAATTTATTTCAAACTCCCTATTGTAAATCCACACTTTATTCCAAACTACCTAATTTCTATCCACACTTTATTTCACATGCCCTAATGTCTATCCACACTGTATTTCACATGCCCTAATGTCTATCCACACTTTATTTCACATGCCCTAATGTCTATCCACACTTTATTGAACATACCCTAATGTCTATCCACACATTATTTCACACTCCCTAATGTCTATCCACACTTTATTTCACACTCCCTTATGTCTATCCACACTTTATTTCACATGCCCTAATGTCTATCCACACTTTATTTTTATTGTCTATCCTCACTTTATTCCACACTCCCTAATGTCTATCCACACTTTATTTCACACTCCCTAATGTCTGTCCACACTTTATTTCACACACCCTAATATCTATCCACACTTTATTTCACACTCCCTAATGTCTATCCACACTTTATTTTTTACTCCTAATGTCTATCCACACTTTATTTCACACTCCCTAATGTCTATCCAGACTTTATTTCACACTCCCTAATGTCTATCCACATTTCACACTCCCTAATTTCTTTCCACACTTTATTTCACATGCCCTAATGTCCATCCACACTTTATTTCTACTCCATTATGTCTATCCACACTTTATTTCACACTCCCTTATGTCTATCCACACTTTATTCCAAACTAATGTCTATCCACACTTTATTTCACATGCCCTAATGTCTATCCACACTTTATTTCACAATCCCTAATGTCTATCCACACTTTACACTCCCTAATGTCTATCCACACTTTATTTCACACTCCCTAATGTCTATCCACACTTTATTGAACATGCCTAATGTCTATCCACACTTTATTTCACACTCCTAATGTCTATCCACAATGTATTTCACACTCCCTAATGTCTATCACACTTTATTTCACATGCCCTAATGTCTATCCACACTTTATTTCACATGCCCTAATGTCTGTCCACACTTTATTTGACATTCCTAAGTGTCTATCCACACTTTATTTCTAATGTCTATCCACACTTTATTTCAAACTTCCTAATGTCTATCCACATTTTATTTCACATGCCCTAATGTCTATCCACACAGTATTTGACAATCCCTAATGTCTATCCACACTTTATTTCCCTTGCCTAATGTTTATCCACACTTTATTTCACAATCCCTAATGTCGATCCACACTTTATGTCACATGTCCTAATGTCTATCCACACAATATTTCACATGCCCTAATGTCTATCCACACTTTATTTCACACTCCCTAATGTCTATCACACATTATTTCACACTCCCTAATGTCTATCCACACTTTATTTCACATGCCCTAATGTCTATCTATACTTTATTTCACATGCTATAATGTCTATCCACACTTTAATTCACATGCCTTAATGTAGGTCCACACTTTATAGCACATGTCCTAATGTCTATCCACACTTTATTTCACACTCCTAATGGACCAGAGTTACGGTAGGGTTGTATGTAAGGGTAGGGTTGTAGCCACAATTTATTTCAAACTCCCTATTGTAAATCCACACTTTATTCCAAACTACCTAATTTCTATCCACACTTTATTTCACATGCCCTAATGTCTATCCACACTGTATTTCACATGCCCTAATGTCTATCCACACTTTATTTCACATGCCCTAATGTCTATCCACACTTTATTGAACATACCCTAATGTCTATCCACACATTATTTCACACTCCCTAATGTCTATCCACACTTTATTTCACATGCCCTAATGTCCATCCACACTTTATTTCCTCCATTATGTCTATCCACACTTTATTTCACACTCCCTTATGTCTATCCACACTTTATTTCACATGCCCTAATGTCTATCCACACTTTATTTCACATGCCCTAATGTCTATCCTCACTTTATTCCACACTCCCTAATGTCTATCCACACTTTATTTCACACTCCCTAATGTCTGTCCACACTTTATTTCACACACCCTAATATCTATCCACACTTTATTTCACACTCCCTAATGTCTATCCACACTTTATTTTTTACTCCCTAATGTCTATCCACACTTTATTTCACACTCCCTAATGTCTATCCAGACTTTATTTCACACTCCCTAATGTCTATCCACAATGTATTTCACACTCCCTAATTTCTTTCCACACTTTATTTCACATGCCCTAATGTCCATCCACACTTTATTTCACACTCCATTATGTCTATCCACACTTTATTTCACACTCCCTTATGTCTATCCACACTTTATTCCAAACTACCTCATTTCTATCCACACTTTATTTCACATGCCCTAATGTCTATCCACACTGTATTTCACATGCCCTAATGTCTATCCACACTTTATTTCACATGCCCTAATGTCTGTCCACACAATATTTCACAATCCCTAATGTCTATCCACACTTTATTTCACATGCCCTAATGTCTATCCACACTTTATTTCACAATCCCTAATGTCTATCCACACTTTATTTCACACTCCCTAATGTCTATCCACACTTTATTTCACACTCCCTAATGTCTATCCACACTTTATTGAACATACCCTAATGTCTATCCACACTTTATTTCACACTCCCTAATGTCTATCCACAATGTATTTCACACTCCCTAATGTCTATCCACACTTTATTTCACATGCCCTAATGTCTATCCACACTTTATTTCACATGCCCTAATGTCTGTCCACACTTTATTTGACATTCCCTAGTGTCTATCCACACTTTATTTCACACACCCTAATGTCTATCCACACTTTATTTCAAACTTCCTAATGTCTATCCACATTTTATTTCATACTCCCTTATGTCTATCCACACTTTATTCCAAACTACCTAATTTCTATCCACACTTTATTTCACATGCCCTTATGTCTATCCACACTGTATTTCACATGCCCTAATGTCTATCCACACTTTATTTCACATGCCCTAATGTCTATCCACACAGTATTTGACAATCCCTAATGTCTATCCACACTTTATTTCCCTTGCCCTAATGTTTATCCACACTTTACAATCCCTAATGTCGATCCACACTTTATGTCACATGTCCTAATGTCTATCCACACAATATTTCACATGCCCTAATGTCTATCCACACTTTATTTCACACTCCCTAATGTCTATCCACACATTATTTCACACTCCCTAATGTCTATCCACACTTTATTTCACATGCCCTAATGTCTATCTATACTTTATTTCACATGCTATAATGTCTATCCACACTTTAATTCACATGCCTTAATGTAGGTCCACACTTTATAGCACATGTCCTAATGTCTATCCACACTTTATTTCACACTCCCTAATGGACCAGAGTTACGGTAGGGTTGTAGCCAGTTAAGGGTAGGGTTGTAGCCACAATTTATTTCAAACTCCCTATTGTAAATCCACACTTTATTCCAAACTACCTAATTTCTATCCACACTTTATTTCACATGCCCTAATGTCTATCCACACTGTATTTCACATGCCCTAATGTCTATCCACACTTTATTTCACATGCCCTAATGTCTATCCACACTTTATTGAACATACCCTAATGTCTATCCACACATTATTTCACACTCCCTAATGTCTATCCACACTTTATTTCACATGCCCTAATGTCCATCCACACTTTATTTCACACTCCATTATGTCTATCCACACTTTATTTCACACTCCCTTATGTCTATCCACACTTTATTTCACATGCCCTAATGTCTATCTATACTTTATTTCACACACCCTAATGTCTATCCACACTTTATTTCACACTCCCTATTGTCTATCCACACTTTATTTCACACTCCCTAATGTCTATCCACACTTTATTTCACACTCCCTAATGTCTATCTATACTTTATTTCACATGCTATAATGTCTATCCACACTTTAATTCACATGCCTTAATGTAGGTCCACACTTTATAGCACATGTCCTAATGTCTATCCACACTTTATTTCACACTCCCTAATGGACCAGAGTTACGGTAGGGTTGTAGCCGAAGTTAAGGGTAGGGTTGTAGCCACAATTTATTTCAAACTCCCTATTGTAAATCCACACTTTATTCCAAACTACCTAATTTCTATCCACACTTTATTTCACATGCCCTAATGTCTATCCACACTGTATTTCACATGCCCTAATGTCTATCCACACTTTATTTCACATGCCCTAATGTCTATCCACACTTTATTGAACATGCCTAATGTCTATCCACACATTATTTCACACTCCTAATGTCTATCCACACTTTATTTCACATGCCCTAATGTCCATCCACACTTTATTTCACACTCCATTATGTCTATCCACACTTTATTTCACACTCCCTTATGTCTATCCACACTTTATTTCACATGCCCTAATGTCTATCCACACTTTATTTCACATGCCCTAATGTCTATCCTCACTTTATTCCACACTCCCTAATGTCTATCCACACTTTATTTCACACTCCCTAATGTCTGTCCACACTTTATTTCACACACCCTAATATCTATCCACACTTTATTTCACACTCCCTAATGTCTATCCACACTTTATTTCATACTCCCTAATGTCTATCCACACTTTATTTCACACTCCCTAATGTCTATCCAGACTTTATTTCACACTCCCTAATGTCTATCCACAATGTATTTCACACTCCCTAATTTCTTTCCACACTTTATTTCACATGCCCTAATGTCCATCCACACTTTATTTCACACTCCATTATGTCTATCCACACTTTATTTCACACTCCCTTATGTCTATCCACACTTTATTCCAAACTACCTCATTTCTATCCACACTTTATTTCACATGCCCTAATGTCTATCCACACTGTATTTCACATGCCCTAATGTCTATCCACACTTTATTTCACACTCCCTAATGTCTATCCACAATGTATTTCACACTCCCTAATGTCTATCCACACTTTATTTCACATGCCCTAATGTCTATCCACACTTTATTTCACATGCCCTAATGTCTGTCCACACTTTATTTGACATTCCCTAGTGTCTATCCACACTTTATTTCACATGCCCTAATGTCTATCCACACTTTATTTCAAACTTCCTAATGTCTATCCACATTTTATTTCATACTCCCTTATGTCTATCCACACTTTATTCCAAACTACCTAATTTCTATCCACACTTTATTTCACATGCCCTTATGTCTATCCACACTGTATTTCACATGCCCTAATGTCTATCCACACTTTATTTCACATGCCCTAATGTCTATCCACACAGTATTTGACAATCCCTAATGTCTATCCACACTTTATTTCCCTTGCCCTAATGTTTATCCACACTTTATTTCGCAATCCCTAATGTCGATCCACACTTTATGTCACATGTCCTAATGTCTATCACAATATTTCACATGCCCTAATGTCTATCCACACTTTATTTCACACTCCCTAATGTCTATCCACACATTATTTCACACTCCCTAATGTCTATCCACACTTTATTTCACATGCCCTAATGTCTATCTATACTTTATTTCACATGCTATAATGTCTATCCACACTTTAATTCACATGCCTTAATGTAGGTCCACACTTTATAGCACATGTCCTAATGTCTATCCACACTTTATTTCACACTCCCTAATGGACCAGAGTTACGGTAGGGTTGTAGCCGAAGTTAAGGGTAGGGTTGTAGCCACAATTTATTTCAAACTCCCTATTGTAAATCCACACTTTATTCCAAACTACCTAATTTCTATCCACACTTTATTTCACATGCCCTAATGTCTATCCACACTGTATTTCACATGCCCTAATGTCTATCCACACTTTATTTCACATGCCCTAATGTCTATCCACACTTTATTGAACATACCCTAATGTCTATCCACACATTATTTCACACTCCCTAATGTCTATCCACACTTTATTTCACATGCCCTAATGTCCATCCACACTTTATTTCACACTCCATTATGTCTATCCACACTTTATTTCACACTCCCTTATGTCTATCCACACTTTATTTCACATGCCCTAATGTCTATCTATACTTTATTTCACACACCCTAATGTCTATCCACACTTTATTTCACACTCCCTATTGTCTATCCACACTTTATTTCACACTCCCTAATGTCTATCCACACTTTATTTCACACTCCCTAATGTCTATCTATACTTTATTTCACATGCTATAATGTCTATCCACACTTTAATTCACATGCCTTAATGTAGGTCCACACTTTATAGCACATGTCCTAATGTCTATCCACACTTTATTTCACACTCCCTAATGGACCAGAGTTACGGTAGGGTTGTAGCCGAAGTTAAGGGTAGGGTTGTAGCCACAATTTATTTCAAACTCCCTATTGTAAATCCACACTTTATTCCAAACTACCTAATTTCTATCCACACTTTATTTCACATGCCCTAATGTCTATCCACACTGTATTTCACATGCCCTAATGTCTATCCACACTTTATTTCACATGCCCTAATGTCTATCCACACTTTATTGAACATACCCTAATGTCTATCCACACATTATTTCACACTCCCTAATGTCTATCCACACTTTATTTCACATGCCCTAATGTCCATCCACACTTTATTTCACACTCCATTATGTCTATCCACACTTTATTTCACACTCCCTTATGTCTATCCACACTTTATTTCACATGCCCTAATGTCTATCCACACTTTATTTCACATGCCCTAATGTCTATCCTCACTTTATTCCACACTCCCTAATGTCTATCCACACTTTATTTCACACTCCCTAATGTCTGTCCACACTTTATTTCACACACCCTAATATCTATCCACACTTTATTTCACACTCCCTAATGTCTATCCACACTTTATTTCATACTCCCTAATGTCTATCCACACTTTATTTCACACTCCCTAATGTCTATCCAGACTTTATTTCACACTCCCTAATGTCTATCCACAATGTATTTCACACTCCCTAATTTCTTTCCACACTTTATTTCACATGCCCTAATGTCCATCCACACTTTATTTCACACTCCATTATGTCTATCCACACTTTATTTCACACTCCCTTATGTCTATCCACACTTTATTCCAAACTACCTCATTTCTATCCACACTTTATTTCACATGCCCTAATGTCTATCCACACTGTATTTCACATGCCCTAATGTCTATCCACACTTTATTTCACATGCCCTAATGTCTGTCCACACAATATTTCACAATCCCTAATGTCTATCCACACTTTATTTCACATGCCCTAATGTCTATCCACACTTTATTTCACAATCCCTAATGTCTATCCACACTTTATTTCACACTCCCTAATGTCTATCCACACTTTATTTCACACTCCCTAATGTCTATCCACACTTTATTGAACATACCCTAATGTCTATCCACACTTTATTTCACACTCCCTAATGTCTATCCACAATGTATTTCACACTCCCTAATGTCTATCCACACTTTATTTCACATGCCCTAATGTCTATCCACACTTTATTTCACATGCCCTAATGTCTGTCCACACTTTATTTGACATTCCCTAGTGTCTATCCACACTTTATTTCACACACCCTAATGTCTATCCACACTTTATTTCAAACTTCCTAATGTCTATCCACATTTTATTTTGCCCTAATGTCTATCCACACAGTATTTGACAATCCCTAATGTCTATCCACACTTTATTGCCCTAATGTTTATCCACACTTTATTTCGCAATCCCTAATGTCGATCCACACTTTAAGGTCACATGTCCTAATGTCTATCCACACAATATTTCACATGCCCTAATGTCTATACACACTTTATTTCACACTCCCTAATGTCTATCCACACATTATTTCACACTCCCTAATGTCTATCCACACTTTATTTCACATGCCCTAATGTCTATCTATACTTTATTTCACATGCTATAATGTCTATCCACACTTTAATTCACATGCCTTAATGTAGGTCCACACTTTATAGCACATGTCCTAATGTCTATCCACACTTTATTTCACACTCCCTAATGGACCAGAGTTACGGTAGGGTTGTAGCCGAAGTTAAGGGTAGGGTTGTAGCCACAATTTATTTCAAACTCCCTATTGTAAATCCACACTTTATTCCAAACTACCTAATTTCTATCCACACTTTATTTCACATGCCCTAATGTCTATCCACACTGTATTTCACATGCCCTAATGTCTATCCACACTTTATTTCACATGCCCTAATGTCTATCCACACTTTATTGAACATACCCTAATGTCTATCCACACATTATTTCACACTCCCTAATGTCTATCCACACTTTATTTCACATGCCCTAATGTCCATCCACACTTTATTTCACACTCCATTATGTCTATCCACACTTTATTTCACACTCCCTTATGTCTATCCACACTTTATTTCACATGCCCTAATGTCTATCCACACTTTATTTCACATGCCCTAATGTCTATCCTCACTTTATTCCACACTCCCTAATGTCTATCCACACTTTATTTCACACTCCCTAATGTCTGTCCACACTTTATTTCACACACCCTAATATCTATCCACACTTTATTTCACACTCCCTAATGTCTATCCACACTTTATTTTTTACTCCCTAATGTCTATCCACACTTTATTTCACACTCCCTAATGTCTATCCAGACTTTATTTCACACTCCCTAATGTCTATCCACAATGTATTTCACACTCCCTAATTTCTTTCCACACTTTATTTCACATGCCCTAATGTCCATCCACACTTTATTTCACACTCCATTATGTCTATCCACACTTTATTTCACACTCCCTTATGTCCATCCACACTTTATTTCACACTCCATTATGTCTATCCACACTTTATTTCACACTCCCTTATGTCTATCCACACTTTATTTCACATGCCCTAATGTCTATCTATACTTTATTTCACACACCCTAATGTCTATCCACACTTTATTTCACACTCCCTATTGTCTATCCACACTTTATTTCACACTCCCTAATGTCTATCCACACTTTATTTCACACTCCCTAATGTCTATCTATACTTTATTTCACATGCTATAATGTCTATCCACACTTTAATTCACATGCCTTAATGTAGGTCCACACTTTATAGCACATGTCCTAATGTCTATCCACACTTTATTTCACACTCCCTAATGGACCAGAGTTACGGTAGGGTTGTAGCCGAAGTTAAGGGTAGGGTTGTAGCCACAATTTATTTCAAACTCCCTATTGTAAATCCACACTTTATTCCAAACTACCTAATTTCTATCCACACTTTATTTCACATGCCCTAATGTCTATCCACACTGTATTTCACATGCCCTAATGTCTATCCACACTTTATTTCACATGCCCTAATGTCTATCCACACTTTATTGAACATACCCTAATGTCTATCCACACATTATTTCACACTCCCTAATGTCTATCCACACTTTATTTCACATGCCCTAATGTCCATCCACACTTTATTTCACACTCCATTATGTCTATCCACACTTTATTTCACACTCCTTATGTCTATCCACACTTTATTTCACATGCCCTAATGTCTATCCACACTTTATTTCACATGCCCTAATGTCTATCCTCACTTTATTCCACACTCCTAATGTCTATCCACACTTTATTTCACACTCCCTAATGTCTGTCCACACTTTATTTCACACACCCTAATATCTATCCACACTTTATTTCACACTCCCTAATGTCTATCCACACTTTATTTCATACTCCCTAATGTCTATCCACACTTTATTTCACACTCCCTAATGTCTATCCAGACTTTATTTCACACTCCCTAATGTCTATCCACAATGTATTTCACACTCCCTAATTTCTTTCCACACTTTATTTCACATGCCCTAATGTCCATCCACACTTTATTTCACACTCCATTATGTCTATCCACACTTTATTTCACACTCCCTTATGTCTATCCACACTTTATTCCAAACTACCTCATTTCTATCCACACTTTATTTCACATGCCCTAATGTCTATCCACTGTATTTCATGCCCTAATGTCTATCCACACTTTATTTCACATGCCCTAATGTCTGTCCACACAATATTTCACAATCCCTAATGTCTATCCACACTTTATTTCACATGCCCTAATGTCTATCCACACTTTATTTCACAATCCCTAATGTCTATCCACACTTTATTTCACACTCCCTAATGTCTATCCACACTTTATTTCACACTCCCTAATGTCTATCCACACTTTATTGAACATACCCTAATGTCTATCCACACTTTATTTCACACTCCCTAATGTCTATCCACAATGTATTTCACACTCCCTAATGTCTATCCACACTTTATTTCACATGCCCTAATGTCTATCCACACTTTATTTCACATGCCCTAATGTCTGTCCACACTTTATTTGACATTCCCTAGTGTCTATCCACACTTTATTTCACACACCCTAATGTCTATCCACACTTTATTTCAAACTTCCTAATGTCTATCCACATTTTATTTCACATGCCCTAATGTCTATCCACACAGTATTTGACAATCCCTAATGTCTATCCACACTTTATTTCCCTTGCCCTAATGTTTATCCACACTTTATTTCGCAATCCCTAATGTCGATCCACACTTTATGTCACATGTCCTAATGTCTATCCACACAATATTTCACATGCCCTAATGTCTATCCACACTTTATTTCACACTCCCTAATGTCTATCCACACATTATTTCACACTCCCTAATGTCTATCCACACTTTATTTCACATGCCCTAATGTCTATCTATACTTTATTTCACATGCTATAATGTCTATCCACACTTTAATTCACATGCCTTAATGTAGGTCCACACTTTATAGCACATGTCCTAATGTCTATCCACACTTTATTTCACACTCCCTAATGGACCAGAGTTACGGTAGGGTTGTAGCCGAAGTTAAGGGTAGGGTTGTAGCCACAATTTATTTCAAACTCCCTATTGTAAATCCACACTTTATTCCAAACTACCTAATTTCTATCCACACTTTATTTCACATGCCCTAATGTCTATCCACACTGTATTTCACATGCCCTAATGTCTATCCACACTTTATTTCACATGCCCTAATGTCTATCCACACTTTATTGAACATACCCTAATGTCTATCCACACATTATTTCACACTCCCTAATGTCTATCCACACTTTATTTCACATGCCCTAATGTCCATCCACACTTTATTTCACACTCCATTATGTCTATCCACACTTTATTTCACACTCCCTTATGTCTATCCACACTTTATTTCACATGCCCTAATGTCTATCCACACTTTATTTCACATGCCCTAATATCTATCCACACTTGATTTCACACTCCCTAATGTCTATCCACACTTTATTTTTTACTCCCTAATGTCTATCCACACTTTATTTCACACTCCCTAATGTCTATCCAGACTTTATTTCACACTCCCTAATGTCTATCCACAATGTATTTCACACTCCCTAATTTCTTTCCACACTTTATTTCACATGCCCTAATGTCCATCCACACTTTATTTCACACTCCATTATGTCTATCCACACTTTATTTCACACTCCCTTATGTCTATCCACACTTTATTCCAAACTACCTCATTTCTATCCACACTTTATTTCACATGCCCTAATGTCTATCCACACTGTTCACATGCCCTAATGTCTATCCACACTTTATTTCACATGCCCTAATGTCTGTCCACACAATATTTCACAATCCCTAATGTCTATCCACACTTTATTTCACATGCCCTAATGTCTATCCACACTTTATTTCACAATCCCTAATGTCTATCCACACTTTATTTCACACTCCCTAATGTCTATCCACACTTTATTTCACACTCCCTAATGTCTATCCACACTTTATTGAACATACCCTAATGTCTATCCACACTTTATTTCACACTCCTAATGTCTATCCACAATGTATTTCACACTCCCTAATGTCTATCCACACTTTATTTCACATGCCCTAATGTCTATCCACACTTTATTTCACATGCCCTAATGTCTATCCACACTTTATTTGACATTCCTAGTGTCTATCCACACTTTATTTCACACACCCTAATGTCTATCCACACTTTATTTCAAACTTCCTAATGTCTATCCACATTTTATTTCATACTCCCTTATGTCTATCCACACTTTATTCCAAACTACCTAATTTCTATCCACACTTTATTTCACATGCCCTTATGTCTATCCACACTGTATTTCACATGCCCTAATGTCTATCCACACTTTATTTCACATGCCCTAATGTCTATCCACACTTTATTTGACAATCCCTAATGTCTATCCACACTTTATTTCCATGCCCTAATGTTTATCCCACATTTTTATTTCACATATGTCACATGTCCTAATGTCTATCCACACAATATTTCACATGCCCTAATGTCTATCCACACTTTATTTCACACTCCCTAATGTCTATCCACACATTATTTCACACTCCCTAATGTCTATCCACACTTTATTTCACATGCCCTAATGTCCATCCACACTTTATTTCACACTCCATTATGTCTATCCACACTTTATTTCACACTCCCTTATGTCTATCCACACTTTATTTCACATGCCCTAATGTCTATCCACACTTTATTTCACATGCCCTAATGTCTATCCTCACTTTATTCCACACTCCCTAATGTCTATCCACACTTTATTTCACACTCCCTAATGTCTGTCCACACTTTATTTCACACACCCTAATATCTATCCACACTTTATTTCACACTCCCTAATGTCTATCCACACTTTATTTCATACTCCCTAATGTCTATCCACACTTTATTTCACACTCCCTAATGTCTATCCAGACTTTATTTCACACTCCCTAATGTCTATCCACAATGTATTTCACACTCCCTAATTTCTTTCCACACTTTATTTCACATGCCCTAATGTCCATCTTTATTTCACACTCCATTATGTCTATCCACACTTTATTTCACACTCCTTATGTCTATCCACACTTTATTCCAAACTACCTCATTTCTATCCACACTTTATTTCACATGCCCTAATGTCTATCCACACTGTATTTCACATGCCCTAATGTCTATCCACACTTTATTTCACATGCCCTAATGTCTGTCCACACAATATTTCACAATCCCTAATGTCTATCCACACTTTATTTCACATGCCCTAATGTCTATCCACACTTTATTTCACAATCCCTAATGTCTATCCACACTTTATTTCACACTCCCTAATGTCTATCCACACTTTATTTCACACTCCCTAATGTCTATCCACACTTTATTGAACATACCCTAATGTCTATCCACACTTTATTTCACACTCCCTAATGTCTATCCACAATGTATTTCACATGCCCTAATGTCTGTCCACACTTTATTTGACATTCCCTAGTGTCTATCCACACTTTATTTCACACACCCTAATGTCTATCCACACTTTATTTCAAACTTCCTAATGTCTATCCACATTTTATTTCATACTCCCTTATGTCTATCCACACTTTATTCCAAACTACCTAATTTCTATCCACACTTTATTTCACATGCCCTTATGTCTATCCACACTGTATTTCACATGCCCTAATGTCTATCCACACTTTATTTCACATGCCCTAATGTCTATCCACACAGTATTTGACAATCCCTAATGTCTATCCACACTTTATTTCCCTTGCCCTAATGTTTATCCACACTTTATTTCGCAATCCCTAATGTCGATCCACACTTTATGTCACATGTCCTAATGTCTATCCACACAATATTTCACATGCCCTAATGTCTATCCACACTTTATTTCACACTCCCTAATGTCTATCCACACTTTATTTCACACACCCTAATGTCTGTCCACACTTTATTTCACATGCCCTAATGTCTATCCTCACTTTATTCCACACTCCCTAATGTCTATCCACACTTTATTTCACACTCCCTAATGTCTGTCCACACTTTATTTCACACACCCTAATATCTATCCACACTTTATTTCACACTCCCTAATGTCTATCCACACTTTATTTCATACTCCCTAATGTCTATCCACACTTTATTTCACACTCCCTAATGTCTATCCAGACTTTATTTCACACTCCCTAATGTCTATCCACAATGTATTTCACACTCCCTAATTTCTTTCCACACTTTATTTCACATGCCCTAATGTCCATCCACACTTTATTTCACACTCCATTATGTCTATCCACACTTTATTTCACACTCCCTTATGTCTATCCACACTTTATTCCAAACTACCTCATTTCTATCCACACTTTATTTCACATGCCCTAATGTCTATCCACACTGTATTTCACATGCCCTAATGTCTATCCACACTTTATTTCACATGCCCTAATGTCTGTCCACATTTCACAATAATGTTCATCCACACTTTATTTCACATCCTAATGTCTATCCACACTTTATTTCACATGCCCTAATGTCTATCCACACTTTATTTCACACTCCCTAATGTCTATCCACACTTTATTTCACACTCCCTAATGTCTATCCACACTTTATTTATTTCACATCCCTAATGTCTATCCACACTTTATTTCACATGCCCTAATGTCTATCCACACTTTATTTCACATGCCCTAATGTCTGTCCACACTTTATTTAATGTCTATCCACACTTTATTTCACATGCCCTAATGTCATCCACACTTTATTTACTTCCTTTCCACACTTTCACTCCCTAATGTCTATCCACACTTATTTCCACACTTTATTTCACATGCCCTAATGTCTATCCACACTTTATTTCACACTCCCTAATGTCTATCCACACTTTATTTCACACTCCCCTAATGTCTATCCACACTTTATTTCACATGCCTAATGTCTATCCACACTTTATTTCACATGCCCTAATGTCTATCCACACTTTATTTCACATGCCCTAATGTCTATCCACACTTTATTTCACATGCCCTAATGTCTATCCACACTTTATTTCACATGCCCTAATGTCTATCCACACTTTATTTCACACACCCTAATGTCTATCCACACTTTATTTCACACACCCTATTGTGTCTATCCACACTTTATTTCACACACCCTAATGTCTATCCACACTTTATTTTCATTTCACTGCCCTAATGTCTATCCACACTTTATTTCTAATGTCTATCCACACTTTATTTCACCTATCCACACTTTATTTCACATGCCCTATGTCTTTATTTATCCCATCCACTTTATTTCACATGCCTAATGTCTATCCACACTTTATTTCACACACCCTAATGTCTATCCACATTTATTTCACACTCCCTAATGTCTATCCACACTTTATTTCACATCCCTAATGTCTATCACTTTATTTCACATGCCCTAATGTCTATCCACACTTTATTTCACTCCTAATGTCATCCCTTTATTTCACACTCCCTAATGTCTATCCACACTTTATTTCACACTCCCTAATGTCTATTTTATTTCACATCCCTAATGTCTATCCACACTTTATTTCACATGCCCTAATGTAGGGTCCACACTTTATTTCACATGTCCTAATGTCTATCCACACTTTATTTCACACTAATGACCCTAGGGTTGTATGTTAAGGGTATCCACACTTTATTTCACACTCCCTAATGTCTATCCACACTTTATTTCACAATCCTAATGTCTATCCACACTTTATTTCACATGCCCTAATGTCTATCCACACTTTATTTCACACTCCCTAATGTCTATCCACACTTTATTTCACATGCCCTAATGTTTATGCCCTAATGTCTATCCACTTTTTTTACACATGCCCTAATGTCTATCCACACTTTATTTCACACATGCCCTAATTCTATCCACACTTTATTTCACATGCCCTAATGTCTATCCACACTTTATTTCACATGCCCTAATGTCTATCCACACTTTATTTCACATGCCCTAATGTCTATCCACACTTTATTTCACATGCCCTAATGTCTATCCACACTTTATTTCACATCCCTAATGTCTATCCACACTTTATTTCACATGCCCTAATGTCTATCCACACTTTATTTCACATGCCCTAATGTCTATCCACACTTTATTTCACACTACCCTAATGTCTATCCACACTTTATTTCACACTCCCTAATGTCTATCCACACTTTATTGAACATAATGTCTATCCACACTTTATTTCACCTAATTTCTATCCATATTTCACATGCCCTAATGTCTATCCACACTTTATTTCCACACTCCCTAATGTCTATCCACACTTTATTTCATTTTCCCTAATGTCTATCCACACTTTATTTCACACTCCCTAATGTCTATCCACACTTTATTTCACATGCCCTAATGTCTATCCACACTTTATTTCACATCCCTAATGTCTATCCACACTTTATTTCACATTCCTAATTCTATCCACACTTTATTTCACATGCCCTAATGTCTATCACACTTTATTTCACACCCTAATGTCTATCCACACTTTATTTCACACTCCCTAATGTCTATCCACACTTTATTTCACACTCCCTAATGTCTATCCACACTTTATTTCACATGCCCTAATGTCTATCCACACTTTATTTTCCTAATGTCTTCACACTCCACACCCTAATGTCTATCCACACTTTATTTCACAATCCCTAATGTCTATCCACACTTTACTTTATTATCCACACTTTATTTCACACTCCCTAATGTCTATCCACACTTTATTCACATGTCCTAACTATCCACCTTTATTTCACACCCTAATGTCTATCCACACTTTATTTCACACTGCCCTAATGTCTATCCACACTTTATTTCACACTCCCTAATGTCTATCCACACTTTATTTCACATGCCCTAATGTCATCCACTTTACTCACACACCCTAATTTCACACTCCCTAATGTCTATCCACACTTTATTTCACATGCCCTAATGTCTATCCACACTTTATTTCAAACTGCCCTAATGTCTATCCACACTTTATTTCACATGCCCTATAATGTCTATTTCCACACCCTAACTTTACATTTTTTCACACTCCCTAATGTCTATCCACACTTTATTTCACACTCCCTAATGTCTATCTTTATTTCCACTCCTAATGTCTATCCACACTTTATTTCACACTCCTAATGTCTATCCACATTTTATTTCCACACTTTATTTCACCCTATGTCTATCCACACTTTATTTCACACTCCCTAATGTCTATCCACACTTTATTTCACACTCCCTAATGTGTCTAGTTATACTTTATTTCACATGGTATAATGTCTATCCACACTTTATTTCAAACTCCCTATGTAAATCCACACTTTATTCCATACCTAATGTCTATCCACTGCCTAATGTCTATCCACACTTTATTTCACATGCCCTAATTTCTATCCACACTTTATTTCACATGCCCTAATGTCTATCCACACTTTATTTCACATGCCCTAATATCCACACTTTTTATGCCTAATGTCTATCCACTTTATTTCACATGCCCTAATGTCTATCCACACTTTATTTCACACTCCCTAATGTCTATCCACACTTTATTTCACATGCCCTAATGTCTATCCACACTTTATTTCACATGCCCTAATGTCTATCCACACTTTATTTCACACTCCCTAATGTCTATCCACACTTTATTTCACACTCTTTATTTCCTAATGTCTATCCACACTTTATTTCACATGCCCTAATGTCTATCCACACTTTATTTCACATGCCCTAATGTCCATCCAATGTCTATCCACACTTTATTTCACATGCCCTAATGTCTATCCACACTTTATTTGAACATGCCTAATGTCTATCCACACATTATTTCACACTCCCTAATGTCTATCCACACTTTATTTCAAATGCCCTAATGTCCATCCACACTTTATTTCACACTCCATTATGTCTATCCACACTTTATTTCACACTTTATGTCTATCCACACTTTATTTCACATGCCCTAATGTCTATCCACACTTTATTTCACATGCCCTAATGTCTATCCACACTTTATTCCACATGCCCTAATGTCTATCCACACTTTATTTCACACTCCCTAATGTCTATCCACACTTTATTTCACATGCCCTAATGTCTATCCACACTTTATTTCACACTCCCTAATGTCTATCCACACTTTATTTCATATGCCCTAATGTCTATCCACACTTTATTTCACATCCCTAATGTCTATCCACACTTTATTTCACACTCCCTAATGTCTATCCTATGTATTTGTCTAATTTCCACACTTTATTTCACATGCCCTAATGTCCATCCACACTTTATTTCACACTCCATTATGTCTATCCACACTTTATTTCACACTCCCTTATGTCTATCCACACTTTATTCCAAACTACCTCATTTCTATCCACACTTTATTTCACATGCCCTAATGTCTATCCACACTGTATTTCACATGCCCTAATGTCTATCCACACTTTATTTCACATGCCCTAATGTCTATCCACACAATATTTCACATGCCCTAATGTCTATCCACACTTTATTTCACATGCCCTAATGTCTATCCACACTTTATTTCACAATCCCTAATGTCTATCCACACTTTATTTCACAATCCCTAATGTCTATCCACACTTTATTCACACTCCCTAATGTCTATCCACACTTTATTTCACACTGCCCTAATGTCTATCCACACTTTATTTCACATGCCCTAATGTCTATCCACACTTTATTTCACATGCCCTAATGTCTATCCACACTTTATTTCACATGCCCTAATGTCTATCCACACTTTATTTCACATGCCCTAATGTCTATCCACACTTTATTTCACACTCCCTAATGTCTATCCACACTTTATTTCACATGCCCTAATGTCTATCCACATTTTATTTCACATGCCCTAATGTCTATCCACACTTTATTTCATGCCCTAATGTTCTATCCACCTTTATTTAATGTCTATCCACACTTTATTTCACATTCCTAATGTCTTTCCACACTGTATTTTTCACATCCTAATGTCTATCCACACTTTATTTCACACTCCCTAATGTCTTTCCTAATGTCTATCCACACTTTATTTCACATGCCCTAATGTCTATCCACACTTTATTTCATCCCTAATGTCTATCCACACTTTATTTCACACTCCCTAATGTCTATCCACACTTTATTTCACACTCCCTAATGTCTATCCACACTTTATTGCCCTAATGTCTGTCCACACTTTATTTAAGTGTCTTCCCTCACTTTATCACACTTTATTTCACACACTCCTAATGTCTATCCACACTTTATTTCAAACTCCCTAATGTCTATCCACATTTTATTTCACATGCCCTAATGTCTATCCACACTTTATTTCACATGCCCTAATGTCTATCCACATTTCACATTTATGTCTATCCACACTTTATTTCCCTAATGTCTATCCACACTTATTTTTCACATGTCTATCCACACTTTATTTCCATGCCCTAATGTCTATCCACACTTTATTTCATGTCTATCCACATAGTATTTGACAATCCCTAATGTCTATCCACACTTTATTTGACACTAATCCCTAATGTGTCTATCCACACTTTATTTGACACATTCCCTATGTTATCCACACTTTATTTCACACTCCCTAATGTCTATCCACACTTTATTTCACACTCCCTAATGTCTATCCACACTTTATTTCACATGCCCTAATGTCTATCCACACTTTATTTCACATGCCCTAATGTCTATCTTTATTTCACATGCCCTTATGTCTATCCACACTTTATTTCACATGCCCTAATGTCTATCCACACTTTATTTCACATGCCCTAATGTCTATCCACACTTTATTTCACATGCCCTAATGTCTATCCACACTGTATTTCACATGCCCTAATGTCTATCCACACTTTATTTCACATGCCCTAATGTCTATCCACACTTTATTTCACATGCCCTAATGTCTATCCACACTTTATTGAACATACCCTAATGTCTATCCACACTTTATTTCACATGCCCTAATGTCTATCCACACTTTATTTCACATGCCCTAATGTCTATCCACACTTTATTTCACATGCCCTAATGTCTATCCACACTTTATTTCACATGCCCTAATGTCTATCCACACTGTATCCACACTTTCACATGCCCTAATGTCTATCCACACTTTATTTCACATGCCCTAATGTCTATCCACACTTTATTTCACATGCCCTAATGTCTATCCACACTTATTTCACATGCCCTAATGTCTATCCACACTTTATTTCACATGCCCTAATGTCTATCCACACTTTATTTGACATGCCCTAATGTCTATCCACACTTTATTTCCACACCCTAATGTCTATCCACACTTTATTTCAAACTTCCTAATGTCTATCCACATTTTATTTCACTCCCTAATGTCTATCCACACTTTATTCCAAACTACCTCATTTCTATCCACACTTTATTTCACATGCCCTTATGTCTATCCACACTTTATTTCACATGCCCTAATGTCTATCCACACTTTATTTCACATGCCCTAATGTCTATCCACACTTTATTTCACATCCCTAATGTCTATCCACACTTTATTTCACATGCCCTAATGTCTATCCACACTGTATTTCACAATCCCTAATGTCTATCCACACTTTATTTCACATGCCCTAATGTCTATCCACACTTTATTTCACATGCCCTAATGTCTATCCACACTTTATTTCACACTCCCTAATGTCTATCCACACTTTATTTCACACATTAATGTCTATCCACACTTTATTTCACACTCCTCCTAATGTCTATCCACACTTTATTTCACATGCCCTAATGTCTATCCACACTTTATTTCACATGCCCTAATGTCTATCCACACTTTATTTCACATGCCCTAATGTCTATCCACACTTTATTCCACACTGCCCTAATGTCTATCCACACTTTATTTCACATGCCCTAATGTCTATCCACACTTTATTTCACACACCCTAATGTCTATCCACACTTTATTTCACACTCCCTAATGTCTATCCACACTTTATTTCATGCCCTAATGTCTATCCACACTTTATTTCACATGCCCTAATGTCTATCCACACTTTATTTCACACTCCCTAATGTCTATCCACAATGTATTTCACATCCTAATTTCTTTCCACACTTTATTTCACATGCCCTAATGTCTATCCACACTTTATTTCACACTCCCTAATGTCTATCCACACTTTATTTCACATGCCCTAATGTCTATCCACACTTTATTTCCAAACTACCTCTAATTTCTATCCACACTTTATTTCACATGCCCTAATGTCTATCCACACTGTATTTCACATGCCCTAATGTCTATCCACACTTTATTTCACATGCCCTAATGTCTATCCACACTTTATTTCACAATCCTAATGTCTATCCACACTTTATTTTCCTAATGTCTATCCACACTTTATTTCACATGCCCTAATGTCTATCCACACTTTATAATGTCTAACACTTCACCTAATGTCTATCTATCCACATTTTATTTCACACTCCCTAATGTCTATCCACACTTTATTTCACATGCCCTAATGTCTATCCACACTTTATTTCACATGCCCTAATGTCTATCCACACTTTATTTCACATGCCCTAATGTCTATCCACACTTTATTTCACATGCCCTAATGTCTATCCACACTTTATTTCACATGCCCTAATGTCTATCCACACTTTATTTCACATGCCCTAATGTCTATCCACACTTTATTTCACATGCCCTAATGTCTATCCACACCCTACTTTATTTTGCCCTAATGTCTATCCACACTTTATTTCACATGCCCTAATGTCTATCCACACTTTATTCCCTAACATGCCCTAATGTCTATCCACACTTTATTTCACATGCCCTAATGTCTATCCACACTTTATTTCACATGCCCTAATGTCTATCCACACTTTATTAATGTCTATCCACACTTTATTTCACATGCCCTAATGTCTATCCACACTTTATTTCACATGCCCTAATGTCTATCCACACTTTATTTCACATGCCCTAATGTCTATCCACACTTTATTTCACACACCCTAATGTCTATCCACACACTCCATTATGTCTATCCACATTTTATTTCACACTCCCTTTTTCTATCCACACTTTATTCCAAACTACCTAATTTCTATCCACACTTTATTTCACATGCCCTAATGTCTATCCACACTGTATTTCACATGCCCTAATGTCTATCCACACTTTATTTCACATGCCCTAATGTCTATCCACACTTTATTTCACATGCCCTAATGTCTATCCACACTTTATTTCACACTGCCCTAATGTCTATCCACACTTTATTTCACATGCCCTAATGTCTATCCACACTTTATTTCACATGCCTAATGTCTATCCACACTTTATTTCACATGCCCTAATGTCTATCCACACTGTATTTCACACTGCCCTAATGTCTATCCACACTTTATTTCACATGCCCTAATGTCTATCCACACTTTATTTCACATGCCCTAATGTCTATCCACACTTTATTTCACATGCCCTAATGTCTATCCACACTTTATTTCACATGCCCTAATGTCTATCCACACTTTATTTCACACTGCCCTATGTCTATCCACACTTTATTTCACATGCCCTAATGTCTATCCACACTTTATTTCACATGCCCTAATGTCTATCCACACTTTATTTCACACTGCCCTAATGTCTATCCACACTTTATTTCACATGCCCTAATGTCTGTCCACACTTTATTTCCACACCCTAATATCTATCCACACTTTATTTCACACCCTAATGTCTATCCACACTTTATTTCATACTCCTAATGTCTATCCACACTTTATTTCACATGCCCTAATGTCTATCCAGACTTTATTTCACACTCCCTAATGTCTATCCACAATTATTTCACACTCCTAATTTCTTTCCACACTTTATTTCACATGCCCTAATGTCCATCCACACTTTATTTCACACTCCATTATGTCTATCCACACTTTATTTCACACTCCCTTATGTCTATCCACACTTTATTTCAAACTACCCTTTCTATCCACACTTTATTTCACATGCCCTAATGTCTATCCACACTGTATTTCACATGCCCTAATGTCTATCCACACTTTATTTCACATGCCCTAATGTCTGTCCACACTTTATTTCACAACCCTAATGTCTATCCACACTTTATTTCACATGCCCTAATGTCTATCCACACTTTATTTCACATGCCCTAATGTCTATCCACACTTTATTTCACATCCCTAATGTCTATCCACACTAATGTCTATCCACACTTTATTTCAATCCCTAATGTCTATCCACACTTTATTTCACATGCCCTAATGTCTATCCACACTTTATTTCACACTGCCCTAATGTCTATCCACACTTTATTTCACATGCCCTAATGTCTATCCACACTTTATTCCACACTACATTTCTATCCACACTTTATTTCACATGCCCTTATGTCTATCCACACTGTATTTCACATGCCCTAATGTCTATCCACACTTTATTTCACATGCCCTAATGTCTATCCACACTTTATTTCACATGCCCTAATGTCTATCCACACTTTATTTCACATGCCCTAATGTCTATCCACACTTTATTTCACATGCCCTAATGTCTATCCACACTTTATTTCACATGCCCTAATGTCTATCCACACTTTATTTCACATGCCCTAATGTCTATCCACACATGCCCTAATGTCTATCCACACTTTATTTTTATTATCCACACTTTATTTCACATGCCCTAATGTCTATCCACACTTTATTTCACATGCCCTAATGTCTATCCACAATTTGTGCCCTAATGTCTATCCACACTTTATTTCACATGCCCTAATGTCTATCCACACTTTATTTCACTTCCTAATGTCTTTTACACTTAATATTTCACACTTTATTGCCCTAATGTCTATCCACACTTTATTTCACATGCCCTAATGTCTATCCACACTTTATTTCACATGCCCTAATGTCTATCCACACTTTATTTCACATGCCCTAATGTCTATCCACACTTTATTTCACATGCCCTAATGTCTATCCACACTGTATTTCACACTGCCCTAATGTCTATCCACACTTTATTTCACATGCCCTAATGTCTATCACACTTTATTTCACATGCCCTAATTTGTCCACACTTTATTTGACATTCCCTAGTGTCTATCCACACTTTATTTCACACCCTAATGTCTATCCACACTTTATTTCAAACTTCCTAATGTCTATCCACATTTTATTTCACACTCCCTTATGTCTATCCACACTTTATTCCAAACTACCTCATTTCTATCCACACTTTATTTCACATGCCCTTATGTCTATCCACACTGTATTTCACATGCCCTAATGTCTATCCACACTGTATTTCACATGCCCTAATGTCTATCCACACTTTATTTCACATGCCCTAATGTCTATCCACACTTTATTTCACATGCCCTAATGTCTATCCACATAGTATTTGACAATCCCTAATGTCTATCCACACTTTATTTCCCATGCCCTAATGTCTATCCACACTTTATTTCACATTCCCTAATGTCTGTCCACACTTTATTTGACATTCCCTAGTGTCTATCCACACTTTATTTCACACACCCTAATGTCTATCCACACTTTATTCCAAACTACCTCATTTCTATCCACACTTTATTTCACATGCCCTTATGTCTATCCACACTGTATTTCACATGCCCTAATGTCTATCCACACTTTATTTCACATGCCCTTATGTCTATCCACACTGTATTTCACATGCCCTAATGTCTATCCACACTTTATTTCACATGCCCTAATGTCTATCCACACTTTATTTCACATGCCCTAATGTCTATCCACACTGTATTTCACATGCCCTAATGTCTATCCACACTTTATTTCACATGCCCTAATGTCTATCCACACTTTATTTCACATGCCCTAATGTCTATCCACACTTTATTGAACATACCCTAATGTCTATCCACACTTTATTTCACATGCCCTAATGTCTATCCACACTTTATTTCACATGCCCTAATGTCTATCCACACTGTATTTCACATGCCCTAATGTCTATCCACACTTTATTTCACATGCCCTAATGTCTATCCACACTTTATTTCACATGCCCTAATGTCTATCCACACTTTATTTCACATGCCCTAATGTCTATCCACACTGTATTTCACATGCCCTAATTTCTATCCACACTTTATTTCACATGCCCTAATGTCTATCCACACTGTATTTCACATGCCCTAATGTCTATCCACACTTTATTTCACATGCCCTAATGTCTATCCACACTTTATTGAACATACCCTAATGTCTATCCACACATTATTTCACACTCCCTAATGTCTATCCACACTTTATTTCACATGCCCTAATGTCCATCCACACTTTATTTCACATGCCCTAATGTCTATCCACACTTTATTTCACATGCCCTAATGTCTATCCACACTTTATTTCACATGCCCTAATGTCTATCCACACTTTATTTCACATGCCCTAATGTCTATCCACACTGTATTTCACATGCCCTAATTTCTATCCACACTTTATTTCACATGCCCTAATGTCTATCCACACTGTATTTCACATGCCCTAATGTCTATCCACACTTTATTTCACATGCCCTAATGTCTATCCACACTTTATTGAACATACCCTAATGTCTATCCACACATTATTTCACACTCCCTAATGTCTATCCACACTTTATTTCACATGCCCTAATGTCCATCCACACTTTATTTCACACTCCATTATGTCTATCCACACTTTATTTCACACTCCCTTATGTCTATCCACACTTTATTTCACATGCCCTAATGTCTATCCACACTTTATTTCACATGCCCTAATGTCTATCCTCACTTTATTCCACACTCCCTAATGTCTATCCACACTTTATTTCACACTCCCTAATGTCTGTCCACACTTTATTTCACACACCCTAATATCTATCCACACTTTATTTCACACTCCCTAATGTCTATCCACACTTTATTTCATACTCCCTAATGTCTATCCACACTTTATTTCACACTCCCTAATGTCTATCCAGACTTTATTTCACACTCCCTAATGTCTATCCACAATGTATTTCACACTCCCTAATTTCTTTCCACACTTTATTTCACATGCCCTAATGTCCATCCACACTTTATTTCACACTCCATTATGTCTATCCACACTTTATTTCACACTCCCTTATGTCTATCCACACTTTATTCCAAACTACCTCATTTCTATCCACACTTTATTTCACATGCCCTAATGTCTATCCACACTGTATTTCACATGCCCTAATGTCTATCCACACTTTATTTCACATGCCCTAATGTCTGTCCACACAATATTTCACAATCCCTAATGTCTATCCACACTTTATTTCACAATCCCTAATGTCTATCCACACTTTATTTCAAACTTCCTAATGTCTATCCACATTTTATTTCACACTCCCTTATGTCTATCCACACTTTATTCCAAACTACCTCATTTCTATCCACACTTTATTTCACATGCCCTTATGTCTATCCACACTGTATTTCACATGCCCTAATGTCTATCCACACTGTATTTCACATGCCCTAATGTCTATCCACACTTTATTTCACATGCCCTAATGTCTATCCACACTTTATTTCACATGCCCTAATGTCTATCCACACTTTATTGAACATACCCTAATGTCTATCCACACTTTATTTCACATGCCCTAATGTCTATCCACACTTTATTTCACATGCCCTAATGTCTATCCACACTGTATTTCACATGCCCTAATGTCTATCCACACTTTATTTCACATGCCCTAATGTCTATCCACACTTTATTTCACATGCCCTAATGTCTATCCACACTTTATTTCACATGCCCTAATGTCTATCCACACTGTATTTCACATGCCCTAATTTCTATCCACACTTTATTTCACATGCCCTAATGTCTATCCACACTGTATTTCACATGCCCTAATGTCTATCCACACTTTATTTCACATGCCCTAATGTCTATCCACACTTTATTGAACATACCCTAATGTCTATCCACACATTATTTCACACTCCCTAATGTCTATCCACACTTTATTTCACATGCCCTAATGTCCATCCACACTTTATTTCACACTCCATTATGTCTATCCACACTTTATTTCACACTCCCTTATGTCTATCCACACTTTATTTCACATGCCCTAATGTCTATCCACACTTTATTTCACATGCCCTAATGTCTATCCTCACTTTATTCCACACTCCCTAATGTCTATCCACACTTTATTTCACACTCCCTAATGTCTATCCACACTTTATTTCACACTCCCTAATATCTATCCACACTTTATTTCACACTCCCTAATGTCTATCCACACTTTATTTCATACTCCCTAATGTCTATCCACACTTTATTTCACACTCCCTAATGTCTATCCAGACTTTATTTCACACTCCCTAATGTCTATCCACAATGTATTTCACACTCCCTAATTTCTTTCCACACTTTATTTCACATGCCCTAATGTCCATCCACCCTTTATTTCACACTCCATTATGTCTATCCACACTTTATTTCACACTCCCTTATGTCTATCCACACTTTATTCCAAACTACCTCATTTCTATCCACACTTTATTTCACATGCCCTAATGTCTATCCACACTGTATTTCACATGCCCTAATGTCTATCCACACTTTATTTCACATGCCCTAATGTCTGTCCACACAATATTTCACAATCCCTAATGTCTATCCACACTTTATTTCACATGCCCTAATGTCTATCCACACTTTATTTCACAATCCCTAATGTCTATCCACACTTTATTTCACAATCCCTAATGTCTATCCACACTTTATTCCACACTCCCTATTGTCTATCCACACTTTATTCCAAACTACCTCATTTCTATCCACACTTTATTTCACATGCCCTAATGTCTATCCACACTTTATTCCACACTCCCTATTGTCTATCCACACTTTATTCCAAACTACCTCATTTCTATCCACACTTTATTTCACATGCCCTAATGTCTATCCACATTTTATTTCACACTCCCTATTGTCTATCCACACTTTATTCCAAACTACCTCATTTCTATCCACACTTTATTTCACATGCCCTAATGTCTATCCACATTTTATTTCACACGCCCTAATGTCTGTCCACACTTTATTTGACATGCCCTAATGTCTGTCCACACTTTATTTGACATTCCCTAGTGTCTATCCACACTTTATTTCACACTTCCTAATGTCTTTCCACACTTATTTTTCACATGCTCTAATGTCTATCCACACTTTATTTCATACTCCCTAATGTCTATCCACACTTTATTTCACACTCCCTAATGTCTATCCACACTTTATTGAACATACCCTAATGTCTATCCACACTTTATTTCACACTCCCTAATGTCTATCCACAATGTATTTCACACTCCCTAATGTCTATCCACACTTTATTTCACATGCCCTAATGTCTATCCACACTTTATTTCACATGCCCTAATGTCTGTCCACACTTTATTTGACATTCCCTAGTGTCTATCCACACTTTATTTCACACACCCTAATGTCTATCCACACTTTATTTCAAACTTCCTAATGTCTATCCACATTTTATTTCACACTCCCTTATGTCTATCCACACTTTATTCCAAACTACCTCATTTCTATCCACACTTTATTTCACATGCCCTTATGTCTATCCACACTGTATTTCACATGCCCTAATGTCTATCCACACTGTATTTCACATGCCCTAATGTCTATCCACACTTTATTTCACATGCCCTAATGTCTATCCACACTTTATTTCACATGCCCTAATGTCTATCCACATAGTATTTGACAATCCCTAATGTCTATCCACACTTTATTTTCCATGCCCTAATGTCTATCCACACTTTATTTCACATTCCCTAATGTCTGTCCACACTTTATTTGACATTCCCTAGTGTCTATCCACACTTTATTTCACACACCCTAATGTCTATCCACACTTTATTTCAAACTTCCTAATGTCTATCCACACTTTATTCCAAACTACCTCATTTCTATCCACACTTTATTTCACATGCCCTTATGTCTATCCACACTGTATTTCACATGCCCTAATGTCTATCCACACTTTATTTCACATGCCCTTATGTCTATCCACACTGTATTTCACATGCCCTAATGTCTATCCACACTTTATTTCACATGCCCTAATGTCTATCCACACTTTATTTCACATGCCCTAATGTCTATCCACATAGTATTTGACAATCCCTAATGTCTATCCACACTTTATTTCACATGCCCTAATGTCTATCCACACTTTATTTCACATGCCCTAATGTCTGTCCACACTTTATTTGACATTCCCTAGTGTCTATCCACACTTTATTTCACACACCCTAATGTCTATCCACACTTTATTTCAAACTTCCTAATGTCTATCCACATTTTATTTCACACTCCCTTATGTCTATCCACACTTTATTCCAAACTACCTCATTTCTATCCACACTTTATTTCACATGCCCTTATGTCTATCCACACTGTATTTCACATGCCCTAATGTCTATCCATACTTTATTTCACATGCCCTAATGTCTATCCACACAGTATTTGACAATCCCTAATGTCTATCCACACGTTATTTCCCATGCCCTAATGTCTATCCACACTTTATTTCGCAATCCCTAATGTCGATCCACACTTTATGTCACATGTCCTAATGTCTATCCACACAATATTTCACATGCCCTAATGTCTATCCACACTTTATTTCACACTCCCTAATGTCTATCCACACTTTATTCCACACTCCCTATTGTCTATCCACACTTTATTCCAAACTACCTCATTTCTATCCACATTTTATTTCACACGCCCTTGTTAGGGGTAGGATTGGAACCAGAGTTACGGGTAGGGTTGGAGCCAGAGATAGGGTTAGGTTTGGAGCTAGAGTTAGGGTTAGGGTTGGAGCCAGAGTTAGGGTTAGGGTTGGAGCTAGTGTTATGGTAGGGTTGGAGCTAGAGTTAGGGTTAGGGTTGGAGCTAGAGTTAGGGTTAGGGTTGGAGCTAGATTTAGGGTAGGGTTGGAGCTAGAATTAGGGTAGGGTTGGAGCCAGAGTTAGGTTAGGGTTGGAGCTAGAGTTAGGTTAGGGTTGGACCTAGAGTTAGGGTAGGGTTTGAGCCAGAGTTAGGGTTAGGGTTGGAGCCAGAGTTAGGGTAGGGTTGGAGCCAGAGTTAAGGGTAGGATTGCAGCCAGAGTTAGGGTAGGGTTGGAGCTAGAATTAGGGTAGGGTTGGAGCCAGAGTTAGGTTAGGTTTGGAGCTAGAGTTAGGTTAGGGTTGGAGCTAGAGTTAGGTTAGGGTTGGAGCTAGAGTTAGGGTAGGGTTGGAGCCAGAGTTAGGGTAGGGTTGGAGCTAGAGTTAGGTTAGGTTAGGTTAGGGTTGGAGCCAGAGTTAGGGTAGGGTTGGAGCCAGAATTAGGGTAGGGTTGGAACCAGAGTTAGGGTAGGTGTTTGGTGGACAAGAGGGATGACATAGGAGAAATTAGGGAATTTCAACAGTGTAGGGAGTGTGTAGAGAGCCTATAGAGCGATGTGACTGGGCTCCAGACTAGAGGGGGTTGTTGGCCTAAAGAGTATTATGTCTAGTCAGTTACACAACTGAATGCATTCAACCTAAATGTGTCTTCTGCATTTAACACAACCCCTCAATCAGAGAGGTGCGGTGGGCTGCCTTAATCAACGTCATTGGCTAGCTGCTGAGGAACACCTGTCCATCACTAATGGATCTCCTCCTGCCGAGTCCCGCAGAGCTGCAGATGGATCCTGGGGGCAGCAGGAGGCCCCTGTGCTATGTGACTTCTTCCTTTCACCTCCTCACATCTCCTCTTCCACATTAACACTAATGTTGTTCTCTCTTAACCCACTCTACCACTATTCCTTTACACTGTATGTCTGGCATTCTGTAACGGGCTGGGACTGGGGGGGTTGGGGGGGTTGGGTAAGGGATGATCAGCTGTGTGCCAGCTGTGTGCCAGTGGAGTGCTGAGTGGCGTGGACAAAGGACCATTATCTGCCTCACACACAAACCTCTCTCACACCGCCTTTCACACCGCACCGTTACCAGGACCAGACCGGGGACCAGGCCCTGCTAAATTAGACAGACAGACAGACAGACAGACAGACAGACAGACTCTGCAAAAACCATCACTCCTCCGTCTCTCTACGTCTCTCTCTCTGTCTCAGACACGCAGGTGAGGCAGAGAGCTTTACCAATCCCCACTATTCTACATAGATGTGTCCCCGCCTCAGTAGGCTGTTTTCCATGTATCACTAATACCTGTGACTGACATAGAGAGTACTAAACAACTCATTAGAGTGTATTGGATGATACATACACACCCGCTTATCGATGCTCTCTCAGTCAGCCTGTTCTTTGAACAGGGGTTGGAAGGGTCCCATGCTGGTAGGATAAGAGACCTTTCACTATAATAGGACCACTGTGTTTATTGTGTATCGCAATGAGATACACTATGATTTAGATAATGAAATAATATTCACATGTATAAGTAATATAAATATAATAATTCCCCCCCTGCATGTCCACTGGTTGAACAATGGGAGAAAGACAGCTGATGAGTGAAGATGCTTGTTGGAGTGGGGGGGGGGGAGAGAGAGAGAGAGAGAGAGAGAGAGAGAGAGAGAGAGAGAGAGAGAGAGAGAGAGAGGGGCAGAGGCCAGGGAAGGTTCCCCTGTCAGACTTGTCAGCCTGGGGGAAATAGATGACAGTTACAACCGCCCTCAGCCAATTAACTGTCATCTCAGCTGTTGCTTTAACTCGCTGACCTTACCTCTTCTCTGTTGTTTGTCTTATCATTTCCGGATAGAGGACCTCATCTGTGTATGTAAAAGAGAGCCGTGACCTTCAAACTAGAGTACAAAGGTCACAGGTCAGAGTTTGTATATTTCGTTAGCCTGCATAGCTAAATTTGCAGCGAATCTTTATTGGAAAATTGAAGAGAAGAAGAATATATGTCTCAGGGGATTTTCTGAGAACTATCTGTTATTACTGGCAATTACTCTCCAATCTCCTGCTTTATCTACCTGTGAAATGACATTAGACATGCCTTTTCCCATGGTCAATCCCAGAGGAAAACTATTCTTCGCTATGAAGATTGTGATGGTCCCATAGGACCTGAAGGTCCAAACTCCTAACCCCTCCTCTTCATCAACTAACCAAGCGTTTCCTTTCCATGGCTCCTGCATGGGAGCAGAGCTAATTTCTTTGAGAAATACTCAAGCTTTTGTCTTTGAGGAAGCATGGGGTATTAGAGAAGGAAATTGAATGTCCTCCATGTGTCTCTCCTTCCCTGTACTGTGTGAGTGTGATGTGGGCTGAGCTGGGCTGTCTGTGAATGGGGGATACTGGGGATACAGTTCCAGTGAGTGGTGCTGTGGTCTTAGCATGACAACAGAGAGGGCGGCACGTACTCACTGCCCCCTCAGAGGAAGGACAAAGTGACACAGCGCCAACCCCTCCCCGTTTCTGAGAGCGCCACTTCATTGTGCCCCCTTCTCTCTGCGAGACAAAGCCCAGAGAGGAGGCTCTCAGCTGGGGATGGAGGGGGAACATTCATGGGGTGCTGCCCGGCTCGCCCATGCGCTTCTTCTGCCACTTCCGAAAATAACCCCCACCTCCCTCTTCCAGTCTGTCTGACTGCGTCCCCAAATTAAACCCCATAGACCCTTTTCAAAAGTAGTGAACTCTATAGGGAATAGGGTGTCATTTGGGACTCAGTCTCTGACTGGCAGCGTAAGGGGTGTTATGAATCAACCTTGGCTCCAGCAGCACACAACAACCCATTTCAGCACAAACTATCATGATGAATAAAGTTTGGTTTGTTTGGATAATCAGTACTGATAACTCACTTCAAACGTAGAACATTCCTCTATATGTCCATTTCACACAAAGCACCTCTCGTACAGTTGAATAGTTCTGTCATACACCCTTTCATTCTCAAATACACACACACACACATGCACGAAAAAACAGACGCATATATGCATAAAACGCACGCAAAAATTGTACACACAAAACACACAAACAAAACACACGCACACAATTGGTGTTGCTGCTCTCCCACGCTCTGTCATTTGCATGGCAAGGCCATTATCAGAGTGAGGTGTCACATGGAGTGGGCCACAATGTGCCTGACAACAAGTTTATCTAAGCACAAAGAGAGAAGTTGGGAAGAAAGGAGTGCTTTTTGCCTCCTGTCCTCTTCTCTACTACTCTCTTCCTCTCCTCTCCAAGTGGACCAGAGCAGGGTTCAATTACTATTTTAAACCATTTCAAATACGGTGCTTGATTGATCTTTCCTGCTGCAAAGGAACCAATAGAAAAGTCCCAAATAGTTTTTGAACTAGAGTGAAGACTGGCCATGGGCGCCTAAACAGACAGTCAGACATGGAAGACCTTGATTCTGTCTGTTAGACTCCTCACCGTATTGAAGGGTTGGAGATCAATAACCTGAGTTTACATCTCCAACGCTTGTAGGCATCATCATTATACAGCTAAGGCCTCACACCTGCAATATCGACCTACTGCCTTCCCACGTTTACAACAAGCAAGCACACACACACACACACACACACACACACAGAGGAACGCACGCACACACACAGGTACGCACACACACACACACAGGTACGCACGCACGCACACACACAGGTACGCACACACAACACATAGGTATGCACACACACAGGAAGGCACACACACACAGGTACGCACACACGCACACACACGCACATGCACACGCACACACACACACACAGGTACACACACACAAACACACACACAGGTACACACACTCAGGTACACACACACTGTTTGCTGTATGTCTGGTCTGGGCTGGCTAGGCTAGGCTAGGCAGTGATGTCATCCCCTGGATGTGGCCGTCTAGATTGCCTCAGTAAAGCAAACATAACCTGTCTTGGTCAGAGCTGGAATGTGGTGGCTGTGAATGCCCCTATCAGTATTATCACTGTTTGAATAAATCACCGACATCACAGTCGTGTATTGCAACATTGAGCTATGTTGATAAGTGGTGGTGTCTGTGTGTGTCCCCTGGCTGGCCTGGCTTTCCCTGTACCATAGCACTGCTCTCTTGTTTCAGTCACACTGATAGGCAGTGGAGCTCTGACTGGATGGCTATTGGCTGACTAGCTTCCTGGTAGGGAGTAAAGACCTGTACCCAACCAACTGCCTTGCCACGCCCACACTGTACTATACTGGCAGACTGATCATCAGCTTATTGTCTGTCTGTAGAGTGAGCCTAAATACTCTCCGTCTGTGGTGATCTCTTTCTCTCTGATTGGCACACACACACACACACACACACACTACACAAACAATCTGTGCTGTGTCATAACACTGATAACCAGTTCTGCCACCGAGGTGCAGAGCAATAAAACCATCATTTCAGTTATGATATATTGACGATCAAGAACGTTTTATGAATCCAGTATTGAGTCATTCTAATTTGGCTGTTAACTGCATGTGGAGCAGTACACAACATTAATCCTGTCTTCCAAATTGCCAAGAGAGACTGTTTGCAAAAGATACAAAAAACAATTGACTTTTTAATGCTTTCATATTGTGCAGCGTGAGAGACACAAAAGACAAAATAGAAACCCATTGTGTTCCTGCTCTGTGTGCAAAGTGGAAAAATTCCAAACTCCACTGTGCCATGCTGATAGCCATGTGATGGATATGGCTTGATGGAGATGCTGGGAATGAATGAATATAATGCAATGTATACAGGGATATGGATCAAAGAAGAGAGAGGAAGGAGAGGAGGACTGCATCCAAAATGGCACCATATTCCCTATGTAGTGCACTACTTTCTTGGGCCAAAAGTGCACTATATAGGGAATAGGGTGCCATTTGGAGCGCAACCGAGAAGGAGAAGGAGAGAAACTGAGAAGGAGGAGAGAAACCGAGAAGGTGAAGGAGAGAAACCGGAGAAGGAGAGAAACCAAGGAGGAGAGAAACCGAGAAGGAGAGAAACCGAGAAGGAGAAGGAGAGAAACCAGAGTAGTGATAGTAGTGGGTAGACTCCCTATTACATTACCATTATTAAAAAGGAGCTCAGTCTCTTAATAAAGTCTATTAATCAAGCTGAGGGACTGGGTTCATCTGTTCACCCTCTCCAGAGGATCTCTAATCAATCACACACAGTCTGTAATGTATTCATGGCAAGATGTAAGAAAGGACTTGTTTGACAGTGTTCCAAGGAGGAAGAATTGATTAAGTTCCCTTTTCCAGCCACCATCCAGCCAATCATGTGCTAGAGACTCAAGGAGTTTTCCTCTTGTCCTTCTACATCTAGGAGACTAGACAGTATCTCTCCTTCTTGGAACACATTGCATTATATTCACACAAATGGCACCCTATTCCCTAGAAAGTGCACTACTTTTGACCATGGCTCTATGGGTCAAAAGTAGTATAGGGCCCTGGTCAAAAGTAGTACACTACATAGGGAATAGAATGTGACTTGGAACTCAACCAGTGTCAGTGCCTGCATGTGATTGGGAATAAAGGGGCCTGTATGCAATGTATGAAGTCTGTACAAATATTGGAAACGTCCAAAATATGTCCTCTCATTAACAGTGATGAGTGAAAGGGCCAGTATTGGCATGTGTTAGATGTGTTGGGGGTGTAAAGGTGCTGTCGTACAAGGCCTCTGCTGTGTGCGGAGAGCCTCTCCCTTCGCCCTGCTAGAGACCTCACTCCTGTGTGATCATCTCAAAAGCAGAAGAAAATGTGTCTTATTAGTTCGCACCGTGCGGCTAAATTCTGTGCTACACCGCTGACTAATGTACAAAGCTGAGAAAGAGAAGAGTGGCTGGTTGCTGTGCCTCTGTTAGTGACGTGTGAGGAGACGGCGTGGGGTGGAGAGTGGAGATCTCTCTCTCTCTCTCTCTCTCTCTCTCTCTCTCTCTGTCTCTTCTGCTGGTAAAACCATGCAGCTCTTCCACAGAGCAATGAGGCCGGCAAGCGAGAGACATTTTATACACCAGCTCTCAGCTTCTTCAATAGTCAACAAACTCTTTCAACAGACCCATATGATAAAGTCGGGAATTTAACAATATACTACCCCCATAAAGAAGTTAACAAAAACACTTTCAGAAATACACTCATATATCTACATTTCATTCTTTATTCCAGTCTTTAGTTGAATCTTTACCAACAGATGCAACTCCATTGAGTGACAAAAAGGAGAAAGTCAGAACATATGCATGGTAGTGCAGAAGCATGTTTAATAGAGGGGTGGGATAAAAAGGGCCGAGCCCTTTGCTTTGTCAGGGGGAAGAACATAAAGAGAGCAGTGCTCTGCTTTAAAGCTGCATTTCCATAATTGCCCTGTAACTTGGGCGAGGCTGAGGGATGAGTCTAACGGGGGCTGAGAAAAGCACAATCTTACAGATGGGTGAACGGCAAAAGCCTAGACGCCTCTCCCTCTGTCCGCCTGTCCCCCATTCCCCACTTGTTGCCTTTCGGATTCAGTGAAAGAATTCCTCTTTCTAACCCCCATCAACAATAGGCATGAAATCGGTGCCCTCCCTCTCTCCCGCTCCGGCCCAGGAGAATTTCACTCCTTCCCGGCCTTTTGTCCTCTATAGTAGGCCTGGGGAAAACAGGACAACCCTCTTTACTCTCTCTCTCTCACTGGCCATTCCTTAACCTGTTTGTGCACCACTTCCACAGTTAATAATAAATATGGGCTATAAAACATACATTGGGGCACATGAGTTGCAGGTCCACATCTTTGACATACTACAGAGAGAGCTTTTCTGTATAGCTCTTTTCAAATCCAATGTGTAAAGGAAACTCAATAACAAGTTGGACTGGTGTGGAAAGGCCTGTAACCCTGTGTACCAGAGATATATCGTTGTGGTGGGATATGTGTTCTCTCTGAGATGATCTCTTCTCCTCCTGTGGTCACAGACTAACACCCAGGATGGGTGGGTTTTAAAGGGCAGCCCTCTGGGCCTGCCGGGCGCCGTGTGTGTGTGTGTGTGTGTGTGTGTGTGTGTGTGTGTGTGTGTGTGTGTGTGTGTGTGTGTGTGTGTGTGTGTGTGTGTGTGTGTGTGTGTGTGTGTGTGTGTGTGTGTGTGTGTGTGTGTGTGTGTGTGTGTGTGTGTGTGTGTGTGTGTGTGTGTGTGTGTGTGTGTGTTGTAGGGGACAGGGAATATCAGCAGTGCCTCATAAAGGGATTAGCTCACAGGACAAAGAAAGTGGTCCTCTTCAAAGCTGGACTGGGGCCACAAAAGAGATGACATTTGTCTGTCTCTGTGTCAGAAGGGGGGGGGGGGGACAGAGGGGGACAGAGGGGGACGAGGGTCGCAATGACAGAAGGGGAGGATGAGGTGAAAACACGAGGCTGACCCTCTTTATTTGGGCATGCCTTCTCTTTCACAGGGCACCTCTGGCCCCTTCTTCTGTTTATTTACTCCTCTGTTCTCATTCTCTCCATTCACATGGATCCTCCATCTCTCTCTGATGGCTCCATTGGCTGCCTGACCTGGCCAGGCCCCTTCACCGGCCCCACTACTACACCTTCCGCCTGGCACTACCGCGTCCGTGCGTCCGATCCATCCGTCCTGTCTGTCCACCCTCCTCTCTGGATCAATGCACAGCTCAGAGTTACAGATTAGATTTCCTTTTCATGATTCTATCTTCTATCTTGGATTTCCCCCCCCCCCTCAAAATCAGTTTTTAACAATACATTCCTTTTTTTGCAGGACGTAGCTATGTACCTCTGTCTTTATTCATTGATGCTGGATGTGAGCAGCACTCAGGACAACAAAGGACATGTGATTAGTGATGGACTGAAATGCCATTTATTTGCAGCGTGTCAATAGGAACTGGGTTTCCCACAGCCTTGGTGCATGAGGCTCACCTCAGATCACTCTCACTTTATAATGTAAAATAGAACTGCCCAACAAGCACAAGAATGAACTTGTCTATAAAAACTCAAATGTGTGTGTATTTCTGTTTATTCTCACATTTAATATTCCTCATGAAGATGATATCTGCACTGCTGCATTTATATTAAGGACACTGATTTTTGTAAAAATGATGTTCGTTTTGATCATGTTTGTCTTGTTCTTTTCTGTGTATAAATGCGCACAAGCAAGGTGTCCATCTGTAAATGTGTGTTGCCTTTCCTTTTTTATCCGTTGTGCTATTAAACCATACTTTCTGGCGAATCAATCAGTCAGAGTATTTAACATCGCTGGGAGCGAGGAAATAAAAAGAGGAGTCAGTGTTGATTATTGCTCAATAGGCACGAGGACATCCACTTAACGCGGGGAAATGAGTGACACACCGTGCCCCGCTGGAAGTGGCCCCTGCATGCGCTGTGGTGTGTAGCTCTGAGCGAAATGTTAGCTAATGTATTCCATTTGCTCTGTTCAACCCGTAGCAGGTTGGACACATATGGCGACATAGACACAGGCATGATTCGTTTGTTTGTACTGAGGAATTGTAATCCCTAATTTCATGCACGAATCAGAAGAGGTCCTCTGCACTCTGAACAACGATCGCTGTCCCTTCAGTAGCATTCCGATTGAATTCTCATGATCAAGATAGATTGTTCCAGAAGCTCCCTTATCAGCTAACATCCCCCAGAACACAGGAAATCATCATCAATATTTATGATCGTAATGAACGTGCGCACACATGTGTATGTGTGAGTAGGAGGGGAGATAGTTGTGGGGGTTCTTATAGTTTATTATTCCACTGCAAGTATTATCACTGACAGGAAAAATTATTTGTAATTCCTGTTTTTGATTTAAAAAATTATGTAATATCATGTCAATCTATTCTGTCAATTTGACTACATTTTAATACATAATAAACATGTCTGATTCTGAGATGAAGTGTGATACTGTATATTTTGGTTACATTTAAATGTATCAAATATGATGTACTTTTATACTGTGGGTTTAAGTTTCATTGTAGGCTAGAGTTAATTTTAACAACCTACAAATCTTTGGGCATGTTTATTGGTATGGGAAGCGCGTTCTCTCTCGTGACCTGTGCTATGTGTTTTAAGTGGGTCATCGGTGATAGGCGAATGCTGGTCACTCTCTCTGTGTTACTTCCTGCGCCGCGCGGTGCAGCCAGAGCTCGTGGTGCCGGTGAGTTTCCGAGTGAAAGTGGGCACAAACCAGAAAAATGATTACATCAATCAGTGTCACAACTAGCCGCTGTGACTTATGAATATGCATAGTGCGCGCGCAGTTAGATAGAGGGCATTCAGGAAGATAATTGATTGGACAGGAAGGCAGCATGGTGAGAGGAGCGCGAGAAGGCCAGCCTACTTAGTAGAATACCAAGCCCCGGTCCAAAGCTTTCTCCCCCGGCTAGGTCTTTAAGCACAGCCTCGAATGTCGGTTGGAAATGTTGGGCTTTTCTGTCTGTTGTGTTGCGCTGCTATGTAACCATCCCAGAGCGAGCCCTGAAAACAAAGCGGCTCAATTGGTGGAATGTGTGACATAATGCGCCATTTGTTTGAATTTTTTAACTTCAACAAAGAGGGAAAAGGATATCTGGGGCTCCCCATACAATTTGAAAACCATATTGTCTGTATTCTTCTATTTTCTAGAAAAAACAATGTAGGTTTTTGAAGAAGACTATTTAATTGGCTAATTCAAACAGATTCATAAATCTACAGAAGTGTCTTATTTTCACGTATTTAGTTTCTATTTCGAAATATGCGCTTAATTTCACTACACAATTGACTGCAAACATGACACAAATTCGATAGGATGTAATGTGTTTTCTTGATTCTTTTTGTTGCAGCCTGTTTTTTCTTTCCTTGACAAGTTGGGGAAATGGTCATAGGCCTACAACAACTTTAACCATTTTGAAGAGGGGGTTGAAATGTACAATTTAAACGTTTAATACTTTTTTGTGAAGTGAAATAAACTGAGAGGGAAAAACACTAAAGTAAAGGATACCGAAACAACGAATTGTGTGATTATGCGCCCCATTTATTTTATTTGTTTATATGGTCTGTTAATTAACACTGGTGTTTATGCAGCAGGAACAAGTTAATATGTACAAATAAAGGTCATGTAAAAAATATGGATCTATTAATTGTTAAGAATGAAATGATCATATCCCTAAACCATTTTAGGTCAATTGAATGTAACGCTGGAGAAGGTATTTTTAATGCATGCCAACCCATGACAAACGCTTTTACGATGGGCCTATATAAAATAGTTTTTCAATGGCTTGATAACATATTAATAATTACAATACAATGTTGTGATTTAGGTAAGGCTGCTTTGATCAAAGATTTAATATTGAAAACCAGAGAAATATCCATATCCCTGTCTTCTCCAGACCGCAGAATGGGCGATGGTGACTAGATTTGACTGTAGAGGGAGCTCCAACTCCAACTTTACATAAACTTTATCTCACAACGCTTCTGACATGCAAATTATCTTAGATGTTGAAACAAACTTAAATAAATGATATCACAATGTATTGGTGTCATATGGTTAGCAGTGCAGCCCACAACGGCTGACCAAATTGAAGATGCATAAAAAAAACATGTAGTAGGCCTAACACAAATATTACACGCGAACTGAGATTGCATCGTACATACAACACCACAACCCATTTACGCATAGCCAGCCTATACGATGTTTAACCTCTCAGTCCAAAATAGTTCCATCCTAATATTAAAATAGTCAGTAGTCCTACATAATTTCTCTTCATATGCCATACAACTTCAGACGAAAATTAATGAAAGAATTATTCATTTTAATTCGGCTGTTACGCCTCAATAAGGATAATCCCAGAACATGAATATCCAAATGTACGATGCAATAATCAGCTAATTACTCTTAAGTAATTATATGAAAATGCCTCAAATCCTGCTAGAATATTTACTTATCACAACCAAGTATGATGAAGCCTATTCGCCGTAGGCCACGCAGACAGATACACACACATGCAAAAAGCAAAGCGCTGCAATTCTGCACCACTTCAAAATCTAATTCGTAACATCTAACAAAAGCTAATTCTCCTTTCACAAAACAATAATCAGACAAACATCTTCCCAAAAATCACAAGCGATTTGAATAAAGTTGCAGCAGTTCATTTATTAGCCAAAATATAGACTTTCTTGTACAATTTGGTTCACAAGTATGTACATTTTCTTAACTTTATATACAAAACATTTTGAACATCAAATCCTCACAGAACTTACAAAAAGAAAAAGAAAACTCACAGACTACTGGTTCATACATTATAACATTAGCAGGTTTACACAGGACATGCTTACAAGGTAAATATACACAGATGTATTATTCTTATTTTACATTCCTTACAACAGATTAAAATAAAACCATAAAAAGAAAGAGAAAAAGTCAAAGTCTAGGAGGAGGCGAGAGCTGACAGAACCATGGCTGCTTCGAGTTGATTCTGAGGCCTGCAACACACGGGGCAAGAAAATAAATACACTCAGCAAAGGGAAAATAATAATAACCTACAACTGCAAGGTAATGAATTGCTTGAAAAGTAAACTGATATAAATTGAAGATTGCTTTTGGAAAATGAGAGCCGGTTATAAAACCAATGTGGTAAATTTGAGCTGGGATTTTTGCATGACAAATATGCAAATATAATTTTGAGGCCTCAACGAAATAAGACAATCACGGAGGAATCCATCTATTCGATGTCCTACAAATACAACACAAGGGCTGCAGTTTGAGTAAATGTGGTAGTCAACGATAAAATAGGATGTGCATCACAAATAATATATCCAAATAACATAAAGATGACAGACTCTTACCGTCTATGAACTGGGTGGAAGGCTGTTTTTAACAACTTTTTCTCTGCTTCCAAGGCACTAGATCTCTCTGAAATAATAATGGCAATAAAATATATTTTAAAAATGCATTCATTTTCCCGTCTATAACTAGAGCACAGCACTGTCGCAGTGAATTTAGTCTATACTTTATTTTACTGCCTGGGGATCTTCTCGTCAGTCACGGGTTAAGTACAAGCACGTACAATACTGAAGTAGGTATGTGACAAAGAAATATGGGGCCAACTGCTGAATTTAAAAATTATTTTCGGACATGAATTATAATCCATTCTCACAATAAACCAGCCGATAATAACATTAAAAACCAATGCCTTTTATTTCGACCACCTCTGTCTGTATTCCCCCAGTTCAAAGCTTCAAAGCCACCTTATTCTGTCACATAAACGACAGCATGGAAACACACTTTTTATGATCATCTTTACGGCCTCAAAATGTCTGTCCAGAACAGGCTTATTTAAGTAGGCTAATGCGTTAAAGAGGGATAAGTAAAGTCTGAAATAGAGTAATAATGAACGGTTTGTTATACAGTCAGGCTCGCCAGCCTCAGTGTTGGTGACATGTACCTGTGACGGCTGTGTCTGAGCTATGACTCTTGTCCTGCGTGTGTTGGTGTTGCTGCCTGCTGTAGAGGGCGAGCCCGTTAGCCGAAGCCTGGTTCGCCAGTCCAAGGTAATGGTTAGAGTTCAGTAATGCGAGCTGGTGGGCAGAAAAAGCTCGGTTTGTCCAGTTCTGGATTTTTCCAACAGGACAAGAGATGAGTCTGTGGTGAGGGCTGATTATGGTCTGGGCCGCGGGCCCAACTGTGTTGCTGCCATTCATTTGTGGAGATTTGCGGGGATTGTCAGGAGTTGTTGCTGTCTCCGCCAAAGACCAAATCTTTGGCTTTTGGGCCGGGGCCGCGTTATTTTCTGATGGGGGCGAGTTGATGGACACAGGATTCAGTTTCACTTGTTCGCCATTCGGTTGTGAGGCTTTAATTTCAAAAGAGTGATGGTGGTGGTGGAAGTGCTCGCCCCGGTCCACGTGAATGTCTTTGCCCTCCTTCACTACAGCTTTCAGAAATCTCTGATCGGGCCCTTGTAAATCCTCATAGCCGTCTGAAATCTCAGAGTCGCTTCTACCATCTAATTTTAAATCAGCGTGTAGGTCATCCTGATCATCCAAGTCGTCCTTATTCTCGATATTTTCCGTGTCGATATTTTCTAAATCAATCTCTTCCTCATCCTCCCTCTTGTCCCCTTCCTCTCCCTCCTCGTGATCACTGTTGTAAACATTTCCCTCTTCGTCTGTGCGGCTTCGGGGAGTCCAGGTCATCTTGTTCTCCTTCTTTAGCCTCCTCCTGGCGTTGGCGAACCAGGTGGAAACTTGGGTGAGGGTCATTTTGGTGATGATGGCCAGCATGATCTTCTCCCCCTTGGTGGGGTAGGGGTTCTTACGATGCTCGCTTAGCCAGGCCTTCAGTGTACTCGTGCTCTCCCTGGTCGCATTTTTGGGTCTGGACGGGTCACCAAACTGATACTGGCCATATGGGTAAAACGCTGGGTGATGGTGGGCAAATCCTGGGTGTCCTTGTACGCCTGGACTGTCTTTCAACTCATACTGAGCACCCTAAAAGACAAATAGCAGAGACCCAATGGGATGTGTGAGATAGTATGATAGATTAATGATGTTTGCAAAATGAAATTCTACTTTATGTTAAATAAGATAAAATCATATAGGCTAATATATGCAATATAAAGCCAGTATCACCACATTTATCTTTCTTTACATAGGACCTGTCATTTCTGCGTTTATGACCAACAAAAGCATTACCATATGTAAAAGTTACACATTTTTATTTGTTACGCACAATTTCGGTTCCCGACAAAACTATTTGATTTATAACACTTCACTACCAATTGCAAAAACATTTCAATGTATTTCAAGATGCATGTATTCCCACTTTTAACCTCTGTAAGATCCAATGCAATATATTTAATTTGATTTCAGTTGTTTTCTTTATTTTCTATTGGTCTAAACATAGCTTTTCGACTGACATTTCGGTTGTTGTGCTACTTTTTAGCTACTTTAACTATTTACAAAACAAGGAGTCAATAACAAAGTTGACCAACGAGTCTCTTCTTGTTTAGTCCTGAATGGATCATTGTCTCAATAACGTAACGTCACTGCGACCTTTCTTTTTTTTGTCTGGATGGGGGGAAAGCAAATGAAGGAAACCAGAGGCATAAATTAGCAAAGGCACTCACCAATTGATTGAAAATTGATATATCGTTTGAATAGGGCAGAAATGCTCCATAGCCCTGTGCTGCTGCGGCGAAAGGTGATCCATACATAGTTGAGAGAACGTTTGAGAGTGCCCCGGACGGGCTCAACTCCGTCCCGGCTCGGGCATTGCTGATACCCTGGCGCTCCGGTGGGTATATCGGTCGGATGTACTGATATCCCAGCTGCGGGAAAGACATGGTCGTAGAAAAAAGTCTGCTGCAATCACAAAAAGCAGAGAATCGCCCTCGCGGTGCGTTCTGCGATATCCACTTTACAGTGAGTACAACAAAGTGTAAGGGAAGTCTATATTTCCTCCAAAAACAGCCAGTGTAAACGATCCGATTGCGCCTTCCTCCTTCACTTCCCTATTGATCTGGATGGACTAAGGTCAGGTCCTTACAGATTGCCTTAGATTATTGCGACTCTTTGCTCTGATTGACATTTCTAGTCGTTTAGAAGCCCCTCCCATTTCTCAAATCTCACCCCCTATACACACCCTCGCTCTGCCGCGCGCCTCTCTCTCTCTCTCTCCTGTATTTCCCCTGGATAAGTGCACTGACGTCGCGATCTCTTATTTGAATGGTTTTCAAATCTCATTTGATGGCTCGCCAATCATTTAATTTGTTATTTGTTCGCCTGAGCCCTACCCCATTTTAGTGTTAATTCACAATTTGTGGTCATTTGCACAACTAGTAAATATTTCAGTGTTGTTGAGTGATTAACTTCACATAAGCCCAGTGTCTCCAGTTTTCTTCTAATGCATGTGTCTCAAGTATGTGCAGCCGCGACTCAGTTAAGGCATGTCCACTGGAAAGAAAGACCTAAGAAATGTATGTTGTTTGCCCGTATCGAGTGATTTGGACTCTCGTATGCTAGAAGTCTATGGTCAAATTGTGTTTTCTTACACCGTTTTACACCGTTGCGGACGCTTCTAACAATTGGCAAGCGGATCGGACTCAAACCACTCTTTTAATTTGGGACATCAAACAGTTAGCATGTAACCATTTGACTTCAGAGAGAAAGTTGTCAAGAAATGAAAAGCTGCATGGGTGATTACCGCCTGCGCTGTTAATGAATGCAAAGTGTTAGCGTCAACAATGGCAACGATAAGTAATTAACACGTTGCGTATTGTGGTGGATATACATTTAAAGTAATACACTGGAAACTAAAACATTGAGGAAAATAAATATTTTACATGAACAACAACAACACAAATAATGTTGATGTAAATAATAATAGTGTCATAAAATAACGATGATGATGAGGATAATAATAATAACAATAATAATAATTAGCCTAATAATAGTAGGAATTATATTAATAATAATAATTATAAGTGGTTTAATTGATTTAATATTCACTGATGTTATTCATGTTGCACGGAAAGCCATAGCTATTTGTAAACAGGTTAGGCCTGTTAAAAACAATCTTATAAAATCTAATTTTGTATGTATGTACCAAGGCTTCCCTTCCAGGAAAAAAAATAATAATCTTTATAAGACTATCGCTCATAAAGATTAGGCTACCTTTAAGAACTCCGCTATATGAATTTGACAAAACCATTTTTGTCTTGTAAATAATTCGGATTAAAACAAAGCAAGGGAGTCAGAATTGAAATTCCATGAATCAATATATAAAAATATGTAGGAAACATCCCTAATCGTATTACATCCCCGTCTTTGTACCATCATATGTCTGTTCATCGTTTGCAAAACAACTACAGTGGTGACTTATGCATTGTTTTTGCAGTTTATTTGAATATGATAAATCTCGGAGCAATATTGACAGCGAGATTAAATCTCATCAATCTCAGTTTAGTTTTAATGATGAGATCCGGTTTCCAAGAACTAGGTCTATGTCTATGTAGGTCTACTTGTTTAAACCTTTAATCTTCTTTTGGAGCTGATATCATTGTCTGGGAGGGATAATAGCATCTACAATTTCTCATATAGACTATAATGCTACGCCTTGTTTCCATAAACTCAGTGCAGAACCTCCGTGTTCCCCTTTAACGTGCTGGCATCTTGACACCCAACCGAACCTGGATTATGAGGTTATTAATTACAGCGAGTGGCTGATGCCATCCAACCGGCATGATAATCACTACATAGCAGTCAATAACACTCAGACACACACACCAACCTACAGCAGAGAGAACGGAGGGCCCAGACGTTACAGCTGAGCTGAGAAACTCAACATTGATATTTGCCTTCAGATTGAGGGAGGAATGTGTTAGTTGAACGAGTTCAACTAAAATAGGTGAAGAATATAGTGTAAGATGTGTGTCAAGTGTCACACGTGTATGGAAATGCTGAATATTGGAACGGACAACTTTCGTGTTTTCTTTGTGTTATAATATAAAAGGTGGTTGGAAGTGTGAGTGTGAACGACATATCTGCCATTTAGTGTCCCCTCGGAGGCGCTCCGCGTTTGGATGGACACGTGTCTCATCCCCGGGACCTGTCAGGGCCCCTAGGACTCCGTCTGATTTATAACCCCAATCAAACACATATGCACTAACTTAACACTTTCACAACGACCCGGGAAACTGGCATAGCGATAAAACATGAAGACTCTCAGCTCTCTCTCTTACCTCCACTCCACACCATATAGCGTCCCATAACCTGCCCTCTCCGCTTGACTCTATAACATACACACGATGGATATATGAATCAAATGCACCAAACACTGGGGCAGCCACACCACCACTATTACTACTACTATTACTATTACTACTACTACTACTACTACTACTACTATTAGGAATAATAATAATAGTAATAATAACAATAATCACCATCATCACTAATAATAATAATAATAATAATAATAGCAATAATAATAATAATATAGGCCTATGTTTATTATTATTTTTTAATTCTTTATACATGTATCTATTGTTATAATATAACCCATGTAGGCTAATGTTTCGGTCATGCAAAAGAGGACAATCAAAGGAGAGTGACTCGAGGGCTGTTTTTTACAGAGTTCTTTGAGGGTAATTATGCAGATGAAACAATTTCACATCATTTTCAACGGCAAATATACACGGATCTATCGCTCATGCGTGGTTCCTTATGCAACACACAAGACCCCAGAAACACATCTCAAATGATGATATGAAACTCCAGAAACAGGCGAGATCAAAGCCTTCAAACAGAGGCTATTCAAATGACTCTTTTCCATAACTCCTAGGCGACAGAAAACAAGTAATACATTTCTTATCACACATGGAATCCATTTAAAGGAGCCTTCTGATCATAATCGGTTAATTGCGGTGACAAAGGATTTGAAAAGAAAACACAATTAATGACCCTTGATGTTTTGGGCTCTTGGTGGTAGAGGGGGATGGTGAAATGAAGTGTGTGTGTGCGTGTGTGTGCGTGTGTGTGTGTGTGTGTGTGTATGTGTGTGTGTGTGTGTGTGTGTGTGTGCGTGCGTATGTGTGTGTGTCAGTGAGAGGGAGAGAGAGACAGAGACAGAGACACACAGAAAGAGAGGTCTACATCGCATTTTGCTGTGCCTTGACAAAAAAGGGTTTACGTTGTTATTCCTTTGGAGGGAGACGTTAGTAAAACCCAGCAGCTTGCAGAGTTTGTTTAGACTCCTTTTTTTGCATCTTAAGTTTCATTAGGGTATGAGGGCGAACTGTTGTAAAGATTATATATGGGACCAAAGTGATTTACAACTATTTCCATACAGATTTATGGTCAAGAAAAGCCATGTTGGTCATTTAGCCTAAATCTCGAATAATTTAGAACGTGTTCTACCCCACAATGATGATAGGCCTACACTGTGTGAAGCTACAAGGACACATTATGCCATCAGAGAACGAAGGGCCTTTTACAAGTTCACTGAACACGAGCACAATCAATAACAACTTCGCATGCTATTATAAGGCCGTAACTTCTTGACCTCTTTTTAAGAGTTGAGTTGTTTGGCAATATCCAAACATTGCTTAGACTGTGACGGGGCTTGGTTCAGAGTAGTGGAGTTAAAACTGTACCACTTCCTTTATCTGAAAATATGTTCTTTCAAATCCTTGTCCCATTATGGAAATAAAAGAGCAATAAATCTCGCGGTGTCTAAAGAGCAGAGGGACATAATCCAATCAATGAAATAGTTTAAGAAATTAATTGTAGTTACCGAAAGCAAGAGTACTTTCAAAATAGATTTAAAGTTACATTTTTTACTGTTGGAATAATTTAAATAATATTATTTTAATTACATTACACTAATCCAACCATGCATATTAAATAGATAACTTCGATTTGCATTAGCGCAAAAGTAAGGAATTTTGAACAGTGAAATCCTTATTCACAATTAGAAACAAATTAATAGTCAATGGACTGCAACTTATTAAACTGTTTTATAACATCAGATAAAATAAATGAGCACAGTTAACATGTGATTTACATATAACTAGTTAACATGTGATTTACATAGATCTTTAAGCATATAGTTAGTTATTGTATCCTGAAACTGTTATCATATCCAAGTGTGACTGTTACTGCTGCGTTTTAGTTTGGGGTTCAATCAGATCGCCCATGTTCACCATTTATAATTATCAAAACAACTCAAGAAAACGATTATAGACATTGGCCAGCATGTTGTTTAGATTTTTTTATATAGACTACAAACCACACAATGTGAACTTTAACCCCCTGCCAAACAGTCAATTATTGGGAATTAGTATGCCTTTAAAGGTTACTAAATAAGCAAGCAAGCAAGCCTATATATTCCAGTTGTACCCAAAATCAGTTTGGAACCTTTTCTATATGCACTAGGCCTACATGGCATGCTATCCCAAATAGACTTGCATTACTTAACAGCAGTCAGATCGAGTCGACTGCTCACTGTTCACGTCTGCACTAATATCTATCGGGGAGTTTCTCTCGCCTGCCTCATCAAAGGTGGGGAGAAGAGGCAGTTTCAGAAACGAGCCTATAAAGAGTGAATTTGGGAGTAAATTGTAGAGCTGCCGCCAGCCACGGGCAGTAATTGATTGGTAAGGTCAGAGCTCCCGGTGTCAAATGGCCTGCTCGGTCTCCGTGCACTCTTTCTCTCCTCTCCTCTCCTTGCTGCTTTGCTTTGGTAAATATTCTGCGATCGGTCCTGAGGGGTTCAGACTTGTTTTATTAGCCGTCCCAGGTCACTTTATTCCGTCGTTATTTACCAACACATGTCCTCAGCGAAATCCTGGCACTTCTGCAGGATTGTGGTTTCAAATGAACAGATATGAAAATATGATATATCCCCCACATACCACCACAATTCTGTGGCCTACTCAAAGTAGCGTATTATTATCATGTTATTGCAATATTATTAACATTAGTAGTAGGCATAATAGTAGCCTATTAGTAGGCTAATCGTTTTTGTTTTTGTTCATATTATGTTTTTAAATCTATCAAACCCACTATTACCCTTTAGGTCTATAAGCTACTGCAACACTACAATAACAGGAGCAATAGAGCTTCTGCACTAACGTCAATCGGTGTGCATTCCATATCTGACATTGTATTATTTTTCAGACAGTAGCCTAGACTTTCATTCTATAAATATCAATATCAACCCTGCCACAATAGCTTTCAAACATTCATAGACACCATTCTTACAAACTATTATCATATCCAGTAACAGAAATTGGCAACGCGCATTAGGTGATACAACTGGATGCCGCACTAGCACTATGTGATGTGAGTGCCTGCCTTTTAGCCTATAAAACGTTGCATCTGCAGGTGTGTTTTTCTCCGGTTGCCTACTGACTGCCCACTCACTATCCATCCCGCTGCAGTTTCCCCGGTATCAGTAACACAAGGCATTGATTTTACGGTAAAGTCACTTTGTAAAAGGAGTGAGTAACTGTGGGCCGCGCTATCACTGTATTACACGGGTATGGTCCACATAACAAGATGAACATTGATTCAGCATTACGGATGATCGATAATGAAATAAGTAACTTCAGGGCCGAATTAAAATGCAAGTTAGTCTTCATGCTGCCATGCCAAGTCAGGAGTGACAGCGGGAGGAAAGTAAAGAAAGAGAGAGAGACAGAGTGGGAGGGGCTAAAGAGAACTAGATCCTTATCAGGAAGGACTCTGGTACATAGGAGGATGCTCAATCAATTTAGGGATTATTCTCACTGAATAGAGTGATGCTTGTCATGATTGTCATATGGGCTATTTGTATGTATATCTATAATCTGTCCTTCTTTTGAGTAAGGTTTATGATGGATTAAAATGTAGGCTTGACACTTGACCTCATAACTTGATCTCATGACCAAAATATAACCCACGTTATTAAATTATAATGACAATGATAATATCTGCTTCACCCATGGACTAAACTGTAATACTGTAATAAATACTTACCCTGCTTAATATAGGCCTACATTCTCTTATGCTGAATAACTGTGAAAAAGGATGGTCAAGCTGATTGACCTGCCACTCAGAGAGAAAATTATATGCCAATGTGGTACAGTCACCAGGCTGATTCAAAGCTACATTGCTATGTAGGTTTATGTTTATTTTTACTCGGTCTGTCCCTAATCCAAAGGTAGACTAATTCAGGGTTTTGCCATGTCTACAAGCAAAAATTTACTTGAGGTCATTCCTTGGCATATCCTCAGGATATGCTGAGCCAGGTCCAACACAAACACGTCCTCTCCTCCTCCTCAGCTCCCCAGGGCTAACCTGAAGACAGAGGACCAACTTGAAGACACATGAAAAGGGTCACTCACCAACAGGTATCCCCTGGAAATATTCCATCAATCTCATTGTTATTTGGTTCCATTTGGTTCCACAGCGAAGTGATGAGGTGGATGAATGTAGTGATGAGGTGGATGAATGAAGTGATGATGTGACGTCTCCGGATAAAGATCTCCACCTGAGTAGTAGCCTCAAGATGCCTCCAGCATTCTGCCCTTACCTACGTATCCTGAATATGACCCCGGTATGCTAAAGTCCAGTCATATCAACACGTTCTTCTAAACTCACTGCTATATTTCCAGGCTGGTCATATACAAATTCCATAGTCCCCTCACTGTGTCCCTATTATGGGACTTCTTGGTCCGTCCATCAGATGAAACCAGCAGTCAGTGCCCTTTCATGGCCCCTCGACTGGGTGCTGTGGCCAGACTAATATCAGATTGCCCCTGTTAAAAGCTCGGGCCTACTGAGCCAGACAAAGCCTCATCTCTTTCCAGCTGTTGTTGCTGGTCTGGGGCTGGAGGCTGGGCTGGAGGAGCAGCAGCTGTACCAACATGGTGGAGAGGACGTCTTTTTGTGCCAGGTGCCCTGGACACTGCAGGAGGTGGCTGGAGGGGGACTACTACAGTCTTGAGTGACTATCTCTTGTATTGAACCTAATAAGGGAAATCTGCAGTTCAAACAATACCAGTGGTCCCCTTGACAATGTAAATAGCTGAGGGATGGGGCTGGAGACATGTAACCTCTCTCAAATAGACAGCTATGGATGCAAGGACTGACCATCCATGTTTTCAACATTTTCGTTTTTACCACGTTTTCAGGCTATCAGTGTTGGTTTACAATTTTACTTTGTTTTTCAAACAAAGTAGTTAAACAAACTTATATTTTGGGTTCTGATGGAGTAAGACAATTGGACAGAGCTCATGAGGC